>NC_085140.1:271137928-271437928 GCF_024139115.2 Armigeres subalbatus | reverse complement strand
CGCAAACTGTGGGGCAATCATAAATCCAATTTCTGGGAATGCCCTTCACGCAAAAAAAGTTTTGAATTCCCGTGCAAAATTGATGACGGAAATTCCAATCGGATCCCAGATTCGAAGGGTAGAAATTTTTCAAACGCTCAAATTTCGAAACCGGTTACCGGTCGAGCAATTCATACCCACCACAATTCACAAACAAATTTTTCCGCTCGTCAACGGGTAGCAAGCACTTCAGTAAATTCCAATTTTTCGAATGTACCTACGTATGCAAACATCGCTGCTGGTAGACAAAATTTCTCTTCTCAAAATGAAGTTTATACCCATGTCCCAACGGAAAATAACGGTCATGTTGCCAATTCAGGTAGCATGACTGCTTCCGATTTTGATTTTTTAACTGAACAATTGCATCACATGATTGATGCAATGTTCAAAGCAAATACCATTCCTGAAGCTGTTCAGGTTGGTATAAAGTACACACAAAAAATTGTTATCGGACTCCGTTTCAATGGATCCAAATAATTGTGTGAAAGTTCTAAATTGGAATGCCCGCTCTCTAAAGGCTACTTTACACCTCGGGAAAATTTTCCGCCGGATTTTGATCCCCGTGCATTTTAAATGGGGCCGGGATTTTGATTTTCCGTGCCCAAATCCCGAAAACATCGCATATGCAAAAATGCATGGGGAAAAAATCCGCGGACCAAATTCCCGAGGTGTGAGGCTGCCTTAAAGGGTAAGGAAGATGAATTATTCAACTTCCTTTCAGTTCATAATGTGCATATTGCTATTATAACTGAAACGTATTTAAAACCAGGACTCTCCATTAAAAGAGATCCAAACTATTTTATCTACAGAAATGATCGTCTTGACAGCGCCTGTGGTGGGTTGCCATCGTCATTAATAGACGTATCAAACATAAATTATTTTCTTCGTTTGAAACCAAAGTTTTGAAACCTTGGGAGTTTCTGTTGAAACAAATTTTGGACAATTTTCCTTCATTGCAGCCTACTTGCCTTTTCAATGCAATGGGCAGCAAAAGAATTTGTTGAAAGCTGATCTTCAAATTCTGACTCGCAACAAATCAAAATTCTTCGTAATTGGTGACTTCAATGCCAAACACCGTTCATGGAATAATGCTCAAAGCAATTCCAATGGTAAAATTTTATTTGAAGATTGTTCTGCGGGATATTATACTATTCAATATCCCAATGGACCAACTTGTTTTTCTTCCAGTCGAAATCCTTCTACAATTGATTTAGTTTTAACGGATTCAAGTCAGCTGTGTGGCCAATTGGTAACTCATGCTGACTTTGACTCTGATCACCTTCCTGTGACGTTTGAAATTTCACAAGAAGCCATTTATAATCCAATCAGCTCTACTTTTAATTATCATAGAGCTGATTGGGATTTATATAAAACGTATATCGATAGGAACTTTGATGTTGATATTCCTCTCGATACCAAAAGTGATATTGATAATGCTCTCGTATCTTTGACAAATTTAATTGTCGAAGCCAGAGGCATTGCAATTCCGAAATGTGAAGTTAAATTCAACTCCATTATTATTGACGACGATCTTCAGCTACTGATCCGTCTTAAAAATGTGAGAAGAAGGCAATACCAAAGAACTCGCGATCCCGCGTTGAAAGTTATTTGGCGAGATTTGCAAAATGAAATTAAAAGACGTTTCGCTATTCTGAGAAATACCAACTTTGAGAATAATGTCTCGAAGTTGGATCCCAGTTCGAAGCCCTTTTGGAAATTAACAAAAATTCTTTAAAAACCTCAAAAGCCAATTCCAGCGCTTAAAGAGGGAAATAAAATTTTATTAACAAATGGCGAAAAGGCTCAAAAACTTGCTCACCAGTTCGAGAGTGCCCATAATTTTAGTCTAGGTCTCACTAGTCCAATTGAGGAGCAGGTTACACGGAGCTTCGAAGACATTCTCAATCAAGAGAATGTTTTTGACCCTTCGTTGGGAACCAATTTGGATGAAGTGAGATCTATTACTAGAAAATTTAAAAATATGAAAACCCCGGGTGATGATGGTATTTTCTACATACTTATCAAAAAACTTCCTGAGAGCTCTTTATCCTTTTTGGTTAATTTATTTAACAAATGTTTTCAATTGGCATACTTTCCAGATAAATGGAAAAACGCCAAAGTTGTTCCAATTTTGAAGCCGGACAAAAATCCAGCTGAGGCTTCTAGTTATCGCCCAATCAGTTTGCTTTCTTCAATAAGCAAACTGTTTGAAAAGATTATTTTAAACAGAATGATGGTTCATATTAATGACAATTCTATTTTTGCTGATGAGCAATTTGGTTTTCGCCACGGGCATTCAACCACTCATCAGTTATTAAGAGTTACGAACTTAATTCGGCTCAACAAATCTGAAGGATATTCGACTGGAGTTGCTCTTCTTGATATAGAGAAAGCATTTGACAGTGTTTGGCATGAAGGTTTGATTGTAAAATTGATGAATTTTAATTTTCCTCTGTACATCATTAAACTGATCCAAAATTATTTATCAGATCGCTCGCTGCAGGTAAACTATCAGAATACTAAATCTGATAGATTACCTGTAAGGGCTGGTGTCCCCCAAGGCAGCATACTGGGGCCCATATTGTATAACATTTTTACTTCTGACTTACCTGATTTACCACCAGGGTGTCAAAAATCTTTGTTTGCAGATGACACGGGCCTTTCAGCCAAAGGGCGAAGCCTTCGTGTCATTTGTAGTAGATTGCAAAAAAGTTTGGATGTTTTCTCCACTTACTTGCAAAAATGGAAAATTTCCCCGAATGCTTCCAAAACTCAGCTTATAATTTTCCCACATAAGCCGAGAGCTTCTTATTTGAAACCTTCTAGCAGACATATTGTCACTATGAATGGGGTTCCAACAGGGGGGAAGACACTCGAATCATTTTTTAAATCATCACAAAGATTAAAAAAAAATCGAAAAGATTCAAAAAGATTCGGCGGGCTGAATCTTTTTTTGAATATTTTCTCGCCTTGCCGATAATTTTGTTCAGTGTGGCGAGATTGTTGAAAAAATAAACAAAACAGAACAACTTTAGTTCTGCGCTGCCTATAGATTTTGGTGATACCGGCCGACGTGATCAAAACCTTCAGTCCCGGAGCCGGAAGTTCCCGGAAGAATGCGAAGGGCATTCGCTATTTGCTGCGCCCACTGGAGATGTTCTCGCAGATCCGGAGAGTTGGACCAATAGCTGTTTCTCGAGAGCTGAACCAGATGGATTGTCTCATTGTGGTAAGGTAAGAAAATCGAGAAATAAGTTTTTACTTAACGATTTTTATTTTTTAGAAACGGTTTGAACGATCTTCGACAATGGTGACATCCACTTTGACGGCGGTTACCGTCCTGAGGAAAGAATCCCAAATATAGTGTAAAACCCCCCAAGCCGCACGATTTGGCTGTGGAACATAAATATTCAGCTGAGCCTAGCTAGTCTGCAGGTGGCCGTCGACAGTGAAAAAGTTTTCATCAATCGATGTCGCTCAATCCGGTCACCCTGACGGCACACCGGTCGAATCGAATTTGGGTTTTCTGTAATATGTTGCGACCCATCCGGAAACTCGATCCGTTTCCCGGGCGGCCCATATTCCATTATTTATGAATGTATCCGTTCCTATATGCCACGTATCGCCCATTTTAGTATCTAAGAATTATTTTGCTGGGTGTGATCGGAGACTCGGAGTTTTGAATTGAAGCGCTCCGTGGGTCCGAATGGAATATTTTCAAGAATACCTACATAATAAAATTCTTCACGAATTTTGTAGAGATTCACAAATGGCATGCTTCAGAGATTCCCAGTGGAATCTTTCAAAGATTACCAATGAAATCCACCATCCTCCTGAGAGTTCTCAAGGTTTCCGGATTGAGTTCTTAAGAAATTCCGAATGGAATCATGTAGCGATTCCGGTTGGAATCCTCCAAAGATTCTAAATGCAATACTTCAGGTATACCGAAAGAAACTTTCATAGATCAAAAATTGCGCCCTCTAGGGATTTCCAATGGAATCTTTCAGGAATTCCCAGAGAAGCCCTTAGGATTTCAAATATATTCCTTTAGTTATGCCTAATAGAATCCTCCAAGGATGCCGAATAGAATTTTCCAAGAATTTGAAGTGGAATTTTTTGTGATTCCGACTGAAATTCTTTATGGATTTAAATAGAATCAAATTGGAAACCAATTCCGAATGGAATTTCTAAGCGATTCTGGCTGGAATTCTTCACTGTTTCTGACTTGTGTGCCTTAAGGTAATCCGACTGAACTTTTCTGGGATGCCGATTAGAATCCTTCCTGGAATCCGACTGTTATCCTTTTGATATTCTCTCCCAGATTAGGTATCCAATAGAATCCTTCTATACATATATTTCCGATTCAGATCCATGAAGATTACGAATAGAATCCGTAAACAACCAGAACGGAATGCCTGCATTATTCTTTTTGGAATCGATGGAAACTTCAATTTGAAATCGCTGGAGGATTTCGATCTGATCATATAAAGTTATTATAGAAAGGGATTTCCTATGGAATCTTGTGATTTTCTTCTCGACATTACATCACACACTGGGATGTGTTCTTCAAGTACTTCCAAAACTATTGAATATCATAAGTCCTCAAAAGATTCCCTAGATAATACACCAGGGACTCCTAACGGATCCTCCATGGATTCCCAATATGATCCTTCAGAGATTCCCAGTAAATCCTACAAGGATTCCCAAAGCGATTCTCCATGCATTCCCAATGAAATCCTCCAGTTATTCTCAAAGGATCTTTCACAGATTCTCAATATGATCCTCCAGAGATTCCCAAAGGAATCCTCCAGAGTTGATCAATAGAATTCTCAAGGATTACCAATGTGATCCCGAAAAGATTCCCAATTAAACCCTACAGGGATCCTCAAGAAATTTTCAATGGGATCCTCCAGAAATTTCCAAGATAATCCTCCAGGGATTCCCAACGGAATCCTCCCCATATTTCCAACGGAAACCTTCAAAGATTCCCAACGGAAACCTCCAAAGATTCCCATCGGAAACCTCCAGAGATTCCCAACAGAATTCTCCAGGGGTTCCCATCACAATCCTCCAAAGATTCCCAACAACGTAATCCACCGAGGGTTCCCAACGCAATCCTCCAGAGAGGATTCAGAGATCCCATCGGAATTCTCCTTAGATTACCAACGGAATACTCCAGGGATTCCCAACAGAATCCCCCAGGGTGTCCCACCGGAATTCTCTAGGGATTCCCAACGGATTTCTAGAGGAATCACTAGAGGATTCCGTTGGAAATCTCTAAAGGATTCCGTTAGGAATCCTTAGAGGATTCCCAGCGGGATTCTCCGGGGACTCCCAACAGGATCCTCCAAGGATTCCCAACGGACTCCTCCAGGGATTCCCAACGGGATCCTCCAAGGATTCCCAACGGGATCCTTCAGGGATTCCCAACGGAATCCTCCAGGGATTCTCAACGGAATCCTCCAGAGATTTCTAACGGAATCCGCCAGGGAATCCCAACGAAATCCTCCAAGGATTTCCAACGAAATCCTCCAGAGATTTCCAACGAAATCCTCCAGAGATTTCCAACGAAATCCTCCAGAGATTTCCAACGGAATCGTCCAGGGACTCCCAACAGAATCCTTCAGCGATTTTCAACGAAATCCTATGAAGGTTCCCAACATAACCCTTTGGCGATTCCCAACGTTATCCTTAAGCGATTCCCAACTGAATCCTCCAGGGATTCCCAATGGAATCCTCCAGGGATTCCCAACGCAATCCTCCAGGGAGTGCCAACGGAATCTTCCAGGGATTCCCAACGCAATCCAGGGATTCCCAAAGGAATCCTCCGGCGATTACCAACGAAATCTTCCAAGGATTCTCAACGAAATCCACCAGAGATTCCCAACGGGATTCTCCAAAAATTCCCAAGAGTATCCTTCAGAGATTCCCAACGGAAACATCCAGGGATTCCCAACGGAATCCTCCAGGGACTCCCAACGGAAACCTTCAAGAAGACTAACGGAATCCTCCAGCGATTCTCAACGTAATCCTCCGGAGATTCCTAACGTAATCCTTCGGCGATTCCCAACGCAATCCTTCAGCAATTCCCAACGAAATCCTACAATTTTTTCCCAACGTCATCGTCAAGCGATTCCCAACGGAATCCTCCAAGGATTCCCAATAGAATCTTCCAGGAATTCCCAACGGATTCCTTCAGGTATTCTTAACAGAATCCTCCCGGGATTCCTAACGAAATCATCCAAGGATTCTCAATGAGATTCTCCATGGAATTTCAATGGGAGTCTCCATTGGACTTCCAATGAAATCCTCCATCGATTTCCAACGGAGAAAATCCACCAAGGATTTTCAACGAAATCCTCCAGGGATTCCCTATGGAATGGTCCAGAGATTCCCAATGGAATCCTTTAGATATTTTAAACGGAATCCTGCAGGGATTCCCAACGAAATCCTCCTGGAATTTCGAACGAAATCCTCCAAGGATTTCCAACAGAATCCTCCAGGGATTTCCAACGGAATCCTCCAGGGATACCCAAAGGAATTCTTCAAGAATTCTGAATGGGATTCTCCATGGAATTTAAATGGGATCTTCATTGGATTCCCAATAAAATCCTCCCTCAATTTTCAGTGATATCCTACATCGATTTCTAATAGAATCATCCAGAAATTACCAGTGGAATTTTCCAGGTATTTCCAACGGGATCCTTCAGAGATTCCTAATAGGATTCTTTAGGGATTGCCAATGTCATCTCCCAGCGATGGAATCCTTCAGGGATTTGTAATGGGATTCCCAACGAAATCCTTCAGGAAATCCCAACGGAATCTTCCAGGAATACCCAACGGAATCCGCCAGAGATTCCTAACGTTATCCTTCGGCGATTCCCAACGTAATCCTTCTGCGATTCCCAACGGAATCCTCTAAAGATTCCTTTGGCGATTCCCAACATAATCCCTAAGCGATTCCCAACGGAATCCAGCGTTTTTTAACTGAATCCTCCAGAGATTCCCAACGGATTACTCCAAGGATTCTCAATGAGATTCTCCATGGAATCTCTTCAATTGGATTCTTCATTGGATTTCCAATGAAATCCTCCCTTGATTTCCAATGAAATCCTCGATTTCCAACGGAGTCCTAAAAGGATTTTCAACGGAATCCTCCAGGTCTTCCCAAGGATCTTTAAGGGATTTCCAATGTGTCCCTCAAGGGATTCCCAATGAGATCCTTTAGAGATTCCTAGCGAAATCCTCCAGAGATGCCCAATGGAACTCTCTAGCGATTCTGTTATTATCCAGGGATTCCCAATGTAGCCCTCGAAAGGTTCTCAAATAAACCCTACAGGGATGCTCCAAAGATTCCCAATGGGATCCTGCAGAAATTTCCAATGGAATCCTGGAATACCAAACGGTATTTTCCAAGGATTCTCAATGGAATTTAAGAATGAACAATTAGAACAATAGAATGGAATCGTCCAGGTATTCTCAATAAGATCTTCCAAAAATTTCCAATGTGATTCCCCGGAAATTTTCAAAATAATCCTCCAGGGATTCCCAATGGATTCCCTATGTGATCCCCCAGAGATGAAATCCTTCAGTGATTAGCAATGATGAAATCTTCCAGGGATTCCCAAGGGAATTCTCCAGGTTTACCCAACGGAATCTTCCAGGGATTAACAACGGAATCTTCCAGGAATTCCCAACGGAATCCTCCAGAAATTCTCATTGGAAACCTCCAGAGATTCCCAACGGTATCCTTCAGCGATTACCAACGGAATCCTCAAGGAATTCCCTATGAAATCCTCCAGAGATTCCCAATGCAATCCTTCCAGGATTCCCAACAGAATCCTCCAGGAATACTCAACGGTATTCTCCATTCTCAAGGATTCTTTTCCAGGTATTCTCAATGGGAGCCTCCAAAGATTCTCAATAGGATTCTTCAGGGATTCCCAATGTGATCCTCCCGAAATTTCCAAGATAATCCTCCAGGGATTCCCAACGGATCCTCAGTGGATTCCCTACGTGATCCCCCAGAGATGAAATCCTTCAGTGATTTGCAATGAGATTCCCAACGGAATCCTCCAGAAATTTCAAATGGAACCTTCCAGGCATTACCAACGGAACCCTCCAGGGATTCCCAATGAAATCCCCCAGGGATCCCCAATGAAATCTTCCAAGGATTCCTAATGGAATCCTCCAGGGATTACCAATGGAACCCCTCGGGGATTCACAGTAGAATCCTTTGGGGATTCGCATTGGAAACCTTTGGGGATACCCTGTGCATTTCTCCAGGGATTCATAGTGGAAATCCCCAGTGACTTCCAGTGGAATCCTCCAGGGATTTCCAGTGGAATCCTCCAGGGTTCACAGTGAATCCTCCAGGGATTCCCAGTAGAATCCTTCAGTGTTTCCCAATGGAATCCTTCAGGGATTGGAATCTAGTGGAATCCCCCCGGGGTTCCCAATGGATTCCCAGTGGAATCTTTCAAGGATTTCCGTGGAATCCTTCAGGGATTCCCAGCGGATTCCTTCAGGGATTCCCAGCGGAATCCTTCAGGGATTCCCAGCGAAATCCTGCAGGGATTCCCAGCGGAATCCTTCAGGGATTCCCAGCGTAATCCTTCAGGGATTCCCAATTGAATCACTGAAGGATTACGCTGGGAATCCTTGAAGGATTCCGCTGGGAATCCCTGCAGGATTCCGCTGGGAATCCCTGCAGGATTCCGCTGGGAATCCCTGCAGGATTCCGCTGGGAATCCCTGAAGGATTCCGCTGGGAATCCCTGAAGGATTCCGCTGGGAATCCCTGAAGGATTCCGCTGGGAATCCCTGAAGGATTCCGCTGGGAATCCCTGAAGGATTCCGCTGGGAATCCCTGAAGGATTCCGCTGGGAATCCCTGAAGGATTCCGCTGGGAATCCCTGAAGGATTCCGCTGGGAATCCCTGAAGGATTCCGCTGGGAATCCCTGAAGGATTCCACGGAAATCCTTGAAAGATTCCACTGGGAATCCATTGGGAATCCCTGGGGGATTCCACTAGATTCCAATCCCTGAAGGATTCCATTGGGAAACACTGAAGGATTCTACTGGGAATCCCTGGAGGATTCACTGTGAACCCTTGAGGATTCCACTGGAAATCCCTGGAGGATTCCACTGGAAATCCCTGGAGGATTCCACTGGAAATCCCTGGAGGATTCCACTGGAAGTCACTGGAGAGTTCCACTATGAATCTCCAGGGATTCCCCCAGGGATACCCAATGGATTCCCAGTGGAATCTTTCAAGGATTTCCGTGGAATCCTTCAGGGATTCCCAGCGGAATCCTTCAGGGATTCCCAGCGGAATCCTTCAGGGATTCCCAGCGGAATCCTTCATGGATTCCTAGCGGAATCCTTCAGAGATTCCCAGCGGAATCCTTCAGGGATTCCCAGCGGAATCCTTCAGGAATTCCCAGCGGAATCCTTCAGGGATTCCCAGCGGAATCCTTCAGGGATTCCCAGCGGAACCCTTCAGGGATTCCCAGCGGAACCCTTCAGTGATTCCCAGCGGAATCCTTCAAGGATTCCCAGCGGAACCCTTCAGGGATTCCCAGCGGAATCCTTCAGGGATTCCCAACGGAATCCAGCGGAATCCTTCAGTGATTAACAGCGGAATCTTTCAGGGATTCCCAGCGGAATCCATTAGGGATTCCCAGCGGAATCCTTTAGGGATTCTCAGCGGAATCCTTCAGGGATTCTCAGCGACATACTTTAGGGACAAAAGTGACTGTCACGCCGCCGCCGATGATTTGATCGGCGCACAGGTCTAGTACACACTCACGCACACACAGACATCACATCAGTTAATCGAGCTGTGTGAAGTGACTGTGACTGTTGATATATAGCACTATGGGCGACCCATAGTGTTAAGCCATAGGCCTTCTATCAAAAAATGATCTTACCTGTAGCCTTTCGGTACAACTCTATTATACGAGAAAGACAAAAACCTATGTTGAACTTTGACATACTGCCGAAACGAACGATACTGAATACTGATGTAAATTTGTTGTTTTTCTTTCAACAGATATCAGAGCCGAGAGATCCGTTTGTATTTGAATCTGCCGAAGGACTTCTAAATTATTCCTGACAGCACCCACAATTTTGAACAGGGAAAAGTTGTGGATTAGTTCTTGGATGGAGATGGAGAACAAATTGCCTATCGAATATCTCTATTGGGCAACATCATGCTGGGCCCGAACAAAAACATATTGCGATTCAGACAATCGACTCCGTGGGCTTTTTATCGATGCGCACTATCAGCCTCGTGGAAAACCAACGCGCACTTGCAGTTTTCGAGAGTAAAGTTTTGCGTACTATCTATGGCGGGGTGCCGATGAAAGACGGTATATGGAGGAGGCGAATGAACCACGAGTTGCAACAGCTGTTGGGAGAACCAACCACAAAAATCAACAGACTGCGGTGGGCCGAACACGTAGCTAGAATGTCGGACAATAAACCGGTGAAAAAGTTTCTCCATAATGATCCGGGCGCAAGAAGGCGAGGTGCGAAGCGAGCAAAGTGGATCGATGAGGTGGAAAACGATTTGCGGACCCTCCACAGACTGCGTGGTTGGCGACGTAAAGCCATGGACCGAGCTGAATGTAGACGAGTGTTATGTACTGTATAGGCTACCGCGGCCTTAGAATCATTCGAGAAGCAGAATAGGCACAATTATCGACCTCAGATTGAAACCTTTGGAAGAATATTTTTTCGATAAGGCTCGGTTCCGGTTGAATTAGTTTGACTTGTGTTCTATTTCCTCATCCAAGTGTTTTGAAGTTCAATTCAAACGGCTTGCTCTTTACGTGCCCTGGCCCTACGTGCATTTTACTAAGTACAAGTGAAATGAGCAAGTGTCTTGCTTTCAACACGAAACGAACGAACGCCTTTGTTAAAAATCACTCGAATTAAATGAAAGTTGAACACGTTCAATGTTTGGCATGTCAATTGAATGCAACTGGGTTTGGGAACCTCTGGTCTAGGCGGTTTGTGACTGAACGAGTTTTTGGCTAGAATATCAGGCGTTGACGTTCGCAAAGGTGAGAAAGACGGAGTAACCGGGGACATTCGTCCCCAGTAGCAAATGACCATCCAGTCGGGCATCGACATCTCGGCATGATCAGCTAAGGGTCCACCATGTCATATGCGTCAATACCGTTAAACGGGGCGAATAGAAACACTTTGTACCTTGCTTTGAAGTTGTATAAAAATAACGGTTTATAAATTCAATTCAGTTTGTCGAAAATGTGGGTGGTACAGGATTGCCACACTAATAACGAGTCTCATAGCGATTTTTCCGAATTTTAGTCTTCCATACGGACATCCCCAGGAAGCTTCCAAATGTCCCCTGGGAACCTGTAAAGGGGACAATTTCGATTTTGCTCCGAAACATGTCGTGCGACGGCTCTTTCTTCACAATTTGCCATAAATATACTCGCTGTTGTTATAAAAGTGGCCTATGGTCAGTTTGGCCACTCTTGTGACGCCCGGAATGCCCCCAGGGAACCTGTAAAAGGGACAATTTCGATTTTGCTCCGAAACATGTCATGTGACGGCTCTTTCTTCACAATTTTCCATGAATAGGCTCACTGTTCTTATAAAAGTGGTCTATGATCAGTTTGGTCACTCTTGTGACACCCGGAATACCCCAAGGGAACCTGTAAAGGGGACAATTTCGATTTTGCTCCGAAACATGTCGCGCGACGACTCTTTCTTACAAATTTTTCATGAATATTTTCGCTGTTGTTATAAAAGTGGTCATTGGTCAGTTTGGCCACTCTTGTGACAGCCGAAATGCCCCCAAGGAACCTGCAAAGGGGACAATTTCGTTTTTTTATCTTTTCATGCTGCATGAGGGCGCACAAATGCGCGATAATTATATTTTATTTCTGAGACTGCTGTTTGTAGCGAGGAATAAATACGATACATATATCGTAAACCGTAACACACTACGTCAAAGTGATTATTCAGGTTTTTTTTTTCTTTAGGAGTTCTTCCAGGAATAACACCAAAAATTTATGGAAGAAAATCCTTCCACATTCTTCCAGGATTTCCTTAAAAAAAATGTACAAAGCTTCCATCAAACTGATCCACCAGGAATCCCGAGCAAAGTCTGAAAACATAATGAGAGCCTATAGAAGACATATTTTGATTTCGATATCAAATTGAAATCATAATTTAATTTCAAATATGAATCATCATGATTGATTACATATTTTGATCTCATTTTGCTGTAGATTTCTAAATTGTATGATCTGACACCAAACTTTGTACTTCATTGTTATCGGAACCAATATCAAATTTAGTTTTCGATTTGCTCTCATCGATAGCAGGAATAGTTTTCGATTTGTTGTTACAGTAAGATTTTTCTGCTATACATTTTGTTATTTTAACCGTTAAAACGATCAAAAAGATATCAAATTAAGTAATCATATTCGGCGATTTCAAAACATCAAAACGAGTTATCGTTTTGCTCTCAAGCTTTGCTCGGGATTAAATCACAACTTCATACAGTAACTACATCATCCATCTGAAACTCCTCCAGAAATTCAACCACAAATTCTTGGAAAAACTTTTAGCAGAATTTTTAGTGAATTTCCTACAGAAGTTCTTGGGTACAATAGTGAAAGAATCTGCGGTAGAAATCTTGAAGGAATTCCAGTTGAAACTCTTTGGCGGAGTCCAGGTGTCCTTGGCGGAATTCCTGGACGAACCCCTGAAGGAAGTTTTGGAGGAATCATTGCTGGAATTCCTAAAAGAAACCTTGGTAGACTTCCTATAGGAATCCCTGGTAAAAAGGAATCCTTGGTGGAACTCCTGGAGGAATCCTTGGTAGAACTCCTGGAGGAATCCCTGATGAATCTCCTGGAGGTATTCCAGGAAGAATGCCTGGTGGAACTTCTGGAGGAGTCTTTGCTGGAACTTCAGGAGGAATCCCTGGTAGAACTTCTGGAGGAATCCTTAATGGAACTCCTGGAGGAATCCGTGGTTGAACTTCTGCAGAAATTCATTTTGGAACTTTTGAGGAATTCCTGGTACAACTCCTAAATAAATCCTTGATATAACTTCTGAAGATATCCTTGGTGAAACTCCTGGAAAAATTCCTGGAAGAATGTCTGGTGCAACTTCTGGAGGATTCCTTGATGGAACTTTAGGGGGAATCTCTGGTGGAACTTCTGGAGGAATCCCTGGTGGAACTTCTCGAGGAATCCCTGGTGGAATTTCTGGAGGAATCCTTAATTGAACTCCTGGAGGAATCCGTGGTTGAACTTCTGCAGGAATTCATTTTGGAACTTTTGAGGAATTCCTGGTACAACTCCTAAATAAATCCTTGATATAACTTCTGAAGATATCCTTGATGAAACTCCTATAGAGGAATCCCTAGTAGAACTCCTGGAGGAATCCTTGGGTAAACTCCTGGAGGAATCCCTGATGAAACTCCTGGAAGAATGTCTGGTGCAACTTCTGGAGGATTCCTTGATGGAACTTTAGGAGGAATCCCTGCTGGAACTTCTGGAGGATTCCTTAGTGAACCTCCTGGAGGAATCTTTAATGAAACTTCGAGGGAAACCCTGGTATAACTCCTAAATAAATCCTTGATGTAACTTCTGGAGATATCCTTGGTGAAACTTTTCAAGGAATACCTGTTGGAATTCCCGTTGGAACTTCTAGAAGAATCCCTAGTAGGAGGTCTGGTGAAACTTCTGGAGATTCCTTAGTGAAACTCCTGATTGAATCCCTGGTGGAACTCCAGGAAGAATCCTTGGTGGAACTCCTGGAAGAATCCTTGGTGGAACTCCTGGAGGAATCTCTGGTGGAACTTCTGTAGAAATCCCTAGTGGAACTTTTGGGAGAATCCTTGGGGGAACTACTGGAGAAATCCCTGGTAGAACTTATGGAGAAATCCTTGGTGGAACTTCTGGAGGAAACCAAGGTGGAAATTCTGGAGAAATCCCTGGTGGAGCTCCTGGATGAATCCTTGATGGAACTTCTAGAAAAATCTCTAGTAGGACTCCTGGAGGAATACCTGATGAAACTTCTAGAGGATTCCTTGGTGAATCTCCTGGAGGAATCCCTGGTGGAACTCCTGGAGAAATCCTTGGTCTGGAGGAATCCCTGGTAGAACTTCTGGTGGAATTCCCGTTGGAACTTCTAGAGGAATCCCTATAGTAGGACTCCTGAAAGAATTCCTTTGTTTTTCTGGTTGAGGTGGTGCGGTGGAGATGTTCCGGACATGTTGATGTTCTTTGACAGATGTACTGCATGTACACTAAAACAAAAACGTAGGCGGGATTTAATTGCGGGATCAATTGAAAGATTTGAAAGATTTAAAATGATTCGAGAAGATTTAGAAAAAATCGGAAATGAAACCGAATCAAAAGATTCAAGTGTCCACCCCCCTGGGTTCCAATTAATTGGTCTAGCGAAGCTAAATATTTAGGACTTCTGCTAGATCAAAAATTAACTTTTAAAAATCACATTGAAGGCCTTCAAGCCAAATGTAACAAATATATTAAGTGCCTATATCCACTTATAAACAGAAAATCAAAACTTTGTCTTAAGAACAAACTTTTGATTTACAAACAAATTTTAGACCTGCCATGTTGTATGCTGTGCCAATATGGGCTAGTTGCTGCAATACCAGAAAGAAGGCACTCCAGAGGATTCAAAATAAAATTTTGAAAATGATTCTGAAGTTGCCTCCGTGGTATAGTACCAATGAACTTCATAGAATTTCTAATATTGAGACATTGCAACAAATGTCCAACAAAATAATTTCCAATTTTAGACAAAAATCGTTGCAGTCTTCTATTGCAACGATTAACTCCTTGTACCCTTAGTATAAAATAGGTTAAGTTTAGTTTAAGTTGAAAACATTGTAATTCCTACATGGTTCAATTCAACCAGAGGAAAAAATTCTAACTGCCAGAGGCAATTGAAATGTATTAATAATAACTAAAAGCGTAACATAGCAAATAAGGATGATAGTGTTAAGAAAACACGGAACACCTAGTCTAAGAGATGAATGCATGTATTAGATAATTAGCAAATAAAATTAGTTAAAAAAAAAAAAAAAAAAAAAAAAGGCATTCCACGTTAATAACATGGGATGAAAATTGGCACATGTTTTCGGCAGAACAGACTTGGGCTTATTCTACGAGTGCAGTGACGTGAGATTGGTCGAATGGCGTGAGAAGAGTCGTACACCCCCATTTGAATAACATGGTCACCTCACGTGACAATTGCTAAAATCGACTCACCTCACGTCACTCGACTCGTAGAATAAGCCCAACTGACGACCATTTTCCACTGATTAAAAAAAATCGAACTTCGAGTAATTTATAAAAAGATCGTATATGTACACGTAAAAAATTTAATGTTATTTATTATTAAGATTTCTAATACTTTTTTGCCAAAGCAGGCGCTTAATGATATGTATAAGAAAAACCCAGATTAATCCACAAAATAACACCAATATATATTGGTCTTATCTTTCATATTTGTGTATATGCATAAAAAAATTTTCGCCAAACGCAATTTGTTGCAAACAAATCGGATGAGCATAAGAGCTAAAAATGGCATTTTATTTTGTAGTTTTAAAATTAGTATTTTCGCCATAACTTTTGACCCAATTGTACGATCCGGCCAAGTTTCTAGAGGAAACAATGGGACAAGATTCTGCGTCGAATGCAATCTGTTGCGAGCGACCTGAGAAGCACACATATTGCATATCAATCACAGTAACTTATATATGACCGGATTCAGTCACAATGGACTTAACCACGAGCGTCTTCTTTTTCCACGATTCTTCTTCTTTTCGCTCGAAAAAAAGACATCCGCTGCGGGCCGATGAACATTTGAGTGAATTCGGAGCTTTTAGTTCACCGGATGTTCACAAAGATGTTCATTTTTTGTAAACTTTGCCCTCAGATGAGGTTTTCTTCTTACTGAAAATCGACGCGTGACGTCATCGTGGTTTAGTCCATATGGTTACTGCGAATCTATGACAAAAAGTCGAAAAGACAAAAGGTCAATAGACAAAAGGTCGAAAGGACAAAACGTCGAAAGGAACAGAATGTCGAAAGGACAAAAGGTCGAAAAGAACAAAATGTCTAAAGGGACAAAAGGTCGATAAAGAACGAGTTGAGTGTATTCTAAAGGAATTTGTTAAATGCATTTATTTTCATGCAGAAATACCACACTCATCTCATCAATCAAAGTTGAAGAATGAGCAATTTTCAAAGAAGGAGTAATTACTATGAACCAATATTATGAATACCTAGATAGTTCTGTTAGAAATAAAAAAGATTGTTAATTTAAGAAATGAATAAAACTTGTATTGCGCGAGACAGAGTTGTCCTATACAGTTGGCAAAAAAAATGCCCTTTTATTTTTCACTATTTTTAACAATTGAATAAAAATCGTTGAATGAGTGCAAATAATGGAGATCTAGATTTTCTAAATGTCACTTCAATCTGTCTAAATAGTGCACGCCGCAGCCACGCAAGTGCGCGCATTAAAAATACACCGGTGTGTAAAGGCTCTTCAAAGTCTAAGCGATTTCATCCCCAAGACGGCGACAGCTTGTTGCGGCGATTATATCGTTGGGTAGATGCTGGCAATGCTCGATTTACGCATCCATACCAACAGAATCGCAGTCGCCAGGCAATAGAATCGCGTCGCGATTGTCTCGTCACGTGTGTTTGGGGAACCCTAATACACGCCGATGTGTTTGATGTGCGGCGTGCGCCATTTTGAGAGAACGAAGCGATATTTAGAAAACTCAAACATCCATCTGTACATATTGAATGAGTTTTATGTATTTGTAAAAATTGTGAAAAATAAAAAGCAGAGTTTTGCCATTTGTGTAAGGCAACTCTGGTGCGGAATTGATTCTCTCCGTTTCAGTTTCTTGTCTATTTCGACCTTTTGTGACTTTTGACCTTTAGATCTTATTGATCTTTTATTCTTTTCGGCCTTTTGTCCCATTCGACGTTTTGTCCCTTTCGACCTTTTGTCCCATTCGACGTTTTGTCCTTTCGACCTTTTGTCCTTTTTGACCATTTGTCCCTTCGACATTTTGTCTTTCGACCTTTTGTCCCTAACCTGGTTACTGCAACCAGATTTGTTGAACTTGTGTTGCTTGGGGAAGATGAAGATGAAGTCTAAGCGCTAAAAAAGTGAGCTAGACTTTTTTGAACTCTTTTTCACAATAAATAGTAATTTTACCATAACTTCTAAGCCCATAGTCCGATCTGGCCAATTTTCAATAAGAAGCAATGAGACATTCTGCGTCGAATGCAATTCAATGCTAGCAAATCGGTTGAGGAAAAGTGCCTGAAAAATGAGTGAACTTTTTTTAGCGATTTTTCCATAAAAAACCCGACTTAATCCACCTACAGTGAACGCAACCCTTCTTACACTTTTGAATGGTTGTGTGTGCCCAGTGCATATTACAATTTCTATGCATATGACCTTCAATTGAATATAAAATAACTGATATTATCATGCTTTTATCGATTTCAAAATAAAAAAGGGATATTTCTGGAAATTTAACAATTTTTAAAAAATACAAGAGGACTGCAGATTTGATTTGCCGCCTTAAATGGCAATATTACAGCTTCTGTTTAAGCCCAAAAGAGTTCAAATCGGGTCATAGACGGCAGAGATATTGGTGTGACAATTCTTCATTAGTAGTCTGAAAATATGTCTCATAAGGACTGTATCGAAAATAAGTTATCCACTTTCAAAGCGTTACTACTCAGAAGCTCATGAAGGTATTGGTTTGTTTTACTCTGCAATCAATGTATTCATATATTAAGTTTCAAATCAGAATTTGTTTGTTTGTTGAAAATTTGTTGTTTCCGATGTATCGCAAATTGAAAGTGATATTGAAATTCGAGTTTTGGACACATGGCTCAAGTAATAAGGCCATCGAGATGGATAATTTGACCAAGCGTTTCGCTATCCATCCCCAAAGGTACAAATTCATGGTCAACAAGCTTGGGGAATACTACACGTTTGCTAACTTGTCGGAAAAGGAAGAAAATCAAAATCAAGTGACCGGAATTTGGACCAGAAAGTAATCATGTTATAAAACTAGACAATTTTATGCTGATTTGTGGCCAAGATGATAAATGCTCGAATAAATGTTGGAATAGTGCAATATTTATTCAGTATTATATTTTTTCATAAAACTTAACAAACAGAATTAACACAAATTGCTAGAGAAATTTTAATAAATTTTTAAAATCCATCCGATTTTATTCGAATAAAATGATGTGGATAACTTATTTTCGATACAGTCCTTATTCTTATTTCACAGATATCTCTGAAACCGAATTTCCGATTGCAGAAAAAAATTAATGAGTCCAATGACAAAAACATAGCTTTCGTTTAAAGATAAAATCGCACAAGGACGACTGAGATCTTGATGGGACATATTTTACCAATGTGTGAAGTTGATACGTCTAATGCTTTATGTTCGTATTTCAGAGATATCTCCGGAACCCAATGTCTAATTGCAAAAACAAAATACAATTGGTTCAATGGCAAAGTCATAGCTTTCGTTTAAAGATAAAATCATGCAAATTGGTTTACAGACGGCTGAGATATTCATGTGACATTATTTTGTTAGTTTTCTGAAAATACACTTCATGTTCGTATTTCTCACATATCTCTGGAACCAAATGTCCGATTGCAAAAAAAAAATTAAACTTGTACAATGACAAAGTCATAGCTTTCGTTTAGTGTTAAAATCGTGCAAATCGGTCCACGGACGGCTGAGATCTTGATGTGACATTTTTGTAACGCACACACATACGCACACACGCACACACACACATACATACATGTGCTCAGTTCGTCGAGCTGAGTTGATTGGTATATACGACTTGGGTCTCCGAGCCTCGGATAAAAAGTCGGTTTTTCAAGCGATCTTTATACCCTTCTTAGGATGTAAGAAGGGTAAAAATGGTATAATTTTCGATCCCATAGTCCGATATGGCCAATTTTCAATAGGAAACAACGGGACAGGATTCTACGTCGAATGTGAGTCTTGTTGTGAGCAAATCGGTTAAGGATAAATGCCCGAAAAATGAGTGACATTTTTTACGCGATTTTTTCGTATGAATTTATATTTTGACCATAACTTTCGATCCCATAGTCCGATCTGGCCTATTTCAAATAGGAAACAATGGGACAGGATTCTGCGTCGAATGCAACTTGTTGCGAGCAAATCGGTTGAGGATAAGTGCCCGAAAAAAGAGTGACATTTTTTACGTGATTTTTTCGTATGAATTTGTATTTTGGCCATAACTTTTGATCCCATAGTCCGATCTGGCCAATTTCAAATAGGAAACAATGGGACAGGATTCTGCGTCGAATGCAACTTGTTGCGAGCAAATCGGTTGAGGATAAGTGCCCGAAAAATGAGTGACATTTTTGAGTAGTTTTGCACACACACACACACACACACACACACACACACACACAGACATCACCTCAATTCGTCGAACTGATTCGATTGGTATATAACACTATGGGTCTCCGGGCCTTCTATAAAAAGTTTGTTTTTGGAGCGATCATATAGCCTTTACCGTATACTTAGTATACGAGATAGGCAAAAACTTATACATCGCATTAGTCACATACATTCCGAAACTTATACTTTTCATTAACTTAAGAATGTTATTAGCTTTTTGATATGCGACAATATTTAAAGTAAATTTAATTTCCTTGTATGGATAAAATCATCCGTTCTCATCAACTACGCATCGCATCAATATGAAAGCTAGCTCAAAAAGTAACAAATAATTTTTAGATTTTTTGTACCCACGACTTGTTTTGGAGTTCTAAACAATAAAAGAGATTTCATTGTACCTCCTGCCTCCTAAAGCCTGTTCAAAATGTTTTTTTTTGCAAACAACGCAAAGAAATTTTTTAATTTAATCCAAATGCCATATAATCAGAAAGATGTATATATATTTCCTACAGTTTACTGTCCAGATTATTATTTTGTCAAAGCCTTGAAGATAACTCTTAAACCTTCAAAGCCATATATTTGTTCAACTCTGATACTTCTTAAGTGCACATTTCTTCATCCATAATCTTCGTGATCCACTCGGGTTCGGCTGCGCTGATTTTCTCAATTAAGCCATTCACCTGATAACACAAGCTTTGTATTTGCTTGTCCCACTGTGGTAGAATTTCACGAGCTGAAAGACAGGCAAAATTTTATCATTGACCCTAAAATAAATATATAGCCTTATTTTGGGGAACTTACTCTCAAAATGAACCACTCCATCGATTTGATCAATGTACCCATTCATACGACCCTCGGTTATCATTTGACTGGCAATGCGTTCGGCTTTGTTCGGAGGAATTTCCAACAAGGAACCCAGCTCATCGAACGTGATGTTGTTATACAACTTACTGGCGGATAGCAGATTATGTTCGAAAACAGCCCGATCCAATATAGTGGAACCGTCCAGGGTGCTGGCTTTCTGGTGGGCTTGTAGCAATGCTTCAAAGTCTTGCAACTCCGACCGACGGATGATGCGGTCCAAGTACATTTTCTCCAAAATTGAGTAAGCCGGAAGATGTTGGCAGCGTTCATCTTTGAACAGTGTAGCCAACATACGGGATCTCTGTTGGCCAGCTGACGCCAAAACCGTGCAGATAAGGGCCTTCTTCAGTGCGGTCATACGTTCGCCTTCGTCGACGATCGTACGGTAGGACAATTCATTGTACCGTTGGGCAGCTTCAATGAATTTTCGGCGATAGTCCAAGACACGGGCGTAGCAGACTTTGTAGAGAATTTGGAGCTTTTCATCCTTTGTATCCGCTTGAAGAATAGAAGCACGATTGATGAAGGCCTCCGCCTGTACCGGGTCTTCATCTTCCAAGTAGAGACGTGCAATTTTGAGATACGTTTCTAATTTGTAATCCAATGAGTAGGGCCTAAAATAAACACGGTTATATTGAAAACTCTCATAATTATAGGATTTATTCATACAACTACACAATCTGCAAGCAAGGTGTGGAAACCGAATTTCAAAATATGCAATGACACGATGAGCGTGGCATAAATAATCAAGAGATTTCACTTTTTACTGCGACCAGTTATTAGAACTATTGTAGCATTCCCCGTTTCTTTAGTGTACAAGTGCATATCGAATTACTCCTTTACTATTGAGAACCAATGCGGTATGCAGTATCGGTTTCTAAGCCATGTTACCATTTTTTGCATTCGTATATCATGAGGCTAACACGATGATACTTTTATGCCCAGGGAAGTCGAGACAATTTCCAATCCGAAAATCGCCTAGACCGGCACCGGGAATCGAACCTAGCCACCCTCAGCATGGTCTTGCTTTGTAGCCGCGCGTCTTACCGCACGGCTAAGGAGGGCCTCTCGGCTCTATCTACAAAACTTTTGCCAGCTAAAGATTTTTTTCCTCTTACTACCATTGTGCACCAGTTCATGAAGAGTTAGAACGCATTCAAACCCCCAACTCAATTTTTGCCTTTCTCCTACAACTAAGTTGTACCGAAAGGCTATCATTTCACTCCGAAAACGAACTTTTGATAGAAGCCTCTGCGACCCATGGTGTTAGCACATGTCTGTCTGTCCGTGTGTATGTGTGTGCACAAAAGCTATGAAAAAGATTAGACAACTTTTTGTATAGTAATCCTTCGCCGATTTTCTCGCAACAAGTTTTATTCGGCAGGAGACAAAGTCTTGTTGATCACTATTGAATTTGATAACGATCGGTCATTGCGTTTAAAAGTTATGAAGAAAATTGTACATCGGACCATATAAACCCCATATAAGGTTGGTGTTTTAACTAAATGTGAGAAAGGCACCACCAACGCTAGGTGGATTAATCTGGTTTTTTCTAGCAATCAGTTCAGCCCAGCACGATGGGCACGGAGGTTTTTTAGTATTTGGTTGAAAAGTTACTTCCGCTGCATACATTTTAGCTTCAAATGGACGGAATTCGAGTCTTTCAACCATCTGCAGGGTAAAATAATTTAGTTATAATTCAGAGATTGCAATTTGCAGCGAGGACTGAATACGATGAATCCTTATTAACACCAATTATTGTCCTTGCTCAAACAATTGTTACTCTTCGATTGTATATCCATTTATTGGAGCTTCTCTAGGAATGCATTCTTTCATTGTGGTACATCAAACTGTATCAAAAAAACTCAACTTAATTCACCGAGTGGTGATACTGCCTCTCTCGCATTTATCCAAGACACCAACCTTATATGGCGCTTATATAGTTCGATTCCATTTTCTGAATAACTTTTCAACGCAATGGTCGACCGTTATCAAATTCAATAGTGATCAACAAGGCTTTGTCCCCTGTCGAATGCAACTTGTTGCGAGAAAATCGGTTAAGAGAAAATCGGTTAAGACAAACAGACATTTATTCAGTTCGACGAGCTGAGTCGATTGGTATTATATAACGTCATGGGTCTCCGAGACTTCTATAAAAAGTTTGATTTTGGAGTGAAATGATAGCCTTTTGGTACAACTTTGTTGTAGGAGAAAGGCAAAAATTGAAATCTTGAAAAGCAAGAAGGTTGAGGACCAACTCGTTGATCGTTAAAAAGTGTGTTCAATCAAAGAGATTTAATATTCCCAATGCTTCGGTAATCAAAAAGCTCTTGGAGCTCAATAAGAGAGCTCTTTGCACCCTTGCTGGTCTAGTGACTGGACACTGCCCGAGTAGATATCACGTTCAAAATGATATCTGCCTGTAACATAGAACGTGAAACCTCAGAACATCTGCTTTGCAGTTGTGATACATTATACAAGAGCATATCTAAATGTCTAAACAGTGGCAAGAGAATTTTATGGTGATGCAATAGAGCAAATAATCGATGTCAATGTTTTGGAAGAATAAACATGAGAACATAAGATAAAATTGAACGTGTAGGCAGGTATATGGAACGAGATTATTCGTCACTCAAATGCAAAATAGTATTCTCGGAGGAAATCTTTACTTGAAGAAAATGACACTAATAAGAGAAACAGTTCAATGTAGACCAAGCTCTGGTCGAACAATAATACTTACTTCTGACCGGTCTCCAGCGGGATGCCACCTAGTACGTTAGCAGCCTCTTTCCAGTTCTGGTTACGTTCGTAAATCCCGGCCAGATGTTGCCTAATGCAAGCCACTTGTTCCTCGAATGAAATCACACGAGGCTGTACTTTGTCCAGCGTAAAATGTGACACCGCCTTTGATATGTCGTCCGACAGTTTTGCCAGGTGGGTACTGACATCGGACAGTATTTGTCGGGAAATCACCAAACTGACATGTTCATTCACAACTGCAGTGAAAATATCCATTTGAAATTCAGTCAAATATACTTTCAAATTCAATGGTTCTGACTTACTTGCTTCAATAAATAGCTTGAGGGTGTCCACCAATTCATTGCCAGTGTTAAGTAAAATTTGGTCCAAGAGACTCCGATATTTGTCTGCTTGTTCCTTGTGGATTCCGGAGAAATTTGTAAGAGCGGCAAGTTGGCTTCGTAGAGCTGTTTGAGAAATAGCCATGTTTGTGTACTACTTTGCAAATTTATCCAGAAAATGTTTAAAATTTAAAGTATTACACCACACAAGAGCTTCTTCGCAAAAACCAAAACTGCCAGCCGAAATACGCGATTTTTGTTGTCATAATTTTCAAACAAAAAAAAATCTGTCAAATAGTGACGAAGTTAGCCCCTGGTATAAAAACAAAATTTGGCATCCATAATTTACGAAATATGTTGGACCTATGGGGCCGTACACATATTACGTAAGAACTTATGGGAGGAGGGGGGTGTTTCGGCATTTTCTTACGCACAGTTACGCACCATAAAATAAAAAATAATTTGTATGACAAAAATCTTACATTGTGGGAAGGGGGGTGGGTAAAAAACCCAGAAAAAATTCTTACCTATGTGTACGACCCCTATCCTGTTTTCCGCGACGAGCTATAGGCCTTTTCATGTGACACTGCCGGAACTGCACTTGTTTACATCCGCTGAACCCCGAAGCTGTCACTTTCATAGAAGAACTGTCATGTGACGATAAAATCAGCTGATTTTAAACGTCTCGTGAAAAGGCCTATAAAGCCATTTTATGAGACAGTTTCGATCAGCTCAAGATGAATACACAGCTAGGTGTTGCAGTCTGCTCAATTTATGGACGAGAAGAAGGCGGGGGTGAAAAATTCATTTTCGGTGCAAAACATAAACAAACCGGCTGGCTCTCCCATACTAAAATCCAAGATGGCTGAATCGTGAATAGGCCTTTTCATGTGACACTGCCGAGACTGCACTTGTTTACAACCGCTGAACAGGCCTGCAAGTCCGAAGCTGTCACTTTCATAGAAGAACTGTCAATTGACAATGAAATCAGCTGTTTTTAAACGTCTCGTGAAAAGGCCCATTTGGCAGATTGGAACACCTAGTGGTGTATTCAAGATGAATACACAGTTAGGTGTTGCAGTCTGCCCAATTTATGGACGAGAAGAAGGCGGGGGTGAAAAATTCATTTTCGGTGCAAAACATAAACAAACCGGCTGGCTCTCCCATACTAAAATCCAAGATGGCTGAATCGTGAATTTGGCAGATTGGAACACCAAGTGGTGTATTCATCTTGGATCAGCTGATCGAGACTCCACCATCAATTGAGTGGACGGCTCGGCGTTTTGTGTTGGTAAATTTGCACGGCAACCATCATCATTTCGTCATCATCATCATCATTTCGTTTCTTTTTCGCACACGGAGAAACACGTTTACTCATTAATGAGTACTTTTTCTTTACTATTTCTTTCCCTCTGCTGAAAAATGTACCCATTTTGGGAGAATAAGTGGATCTACTCATTTAAATGAATAAATCCACTTATTATCCCAAAATGGGTAAATTTTTTAGCAGAGAGAACGAGATAGCAGACAAAAAGTACCCATTAATGAGTAAACGATTTTTACCGGGCAAGTGTTGCGTATAAAAAGTAAACATTAGTGTTTGGTCTCCTGGTAATTTCACCGAGAAGATAGAAAAATTCGAACGAGGGTCCGACCACGGTCGACCGTCGGAAAGTTGTTCCGCAAACGTCAAATCACTTGATGCACGGAAAATAATGTTGGTTGATTTTTTCGGTGTGAATGTTGATTATTGAAATCAAAGAAAATATGTAACTTTAAACAAGTGTTATTATATGCCGCTATATATTTAAAAAAAAGTTTTATGGTACTTTCAAGGCATTTCGGAACGTATTTATTCGATTTTGAAACATTTTAAGGCTGCCTTAAAGGGAGCCTCACACCTCGGGAATTTGGTTCGCGGATTTTTTCCCCATGCATTTTTGCATATGCGATGTTTTCGGAATTTGGACACGGAAAATCAAAATCCCGGCCCCATTTAAAATACACGGGGCTCAAAATCCGCTGGAAAATTTTCCCGAGGTGTGAGGCAGCCTTAAGGCCACCTTACACCTCGGGAAAATTTTCCGCCGGATTTTGATCCCCGTGCATTTTAAATGGGGCCATTTTGATTTTCCGTGCCCAAATCCCGAAAACATCGCATATGCAAAAATGCATGGGGAAAAAATCCGCGGACCAAATTCCCGAGGTGTGAGGCTACCTTCACTACTTAAAATCCACACATATTTATTGGCAAAAATCCATAGATTTAACTTATGATGTATATCAGCGCACACATAACCATTCTCCACGCGAACTACTAATAAAATATATATCCAAATAAACTTTATGTGTGGTGTCGAATTAGCAATTATTCAATTTATGTGTGGTTCTAAATCGATTATATTAGGGTGGAGCTATTGCAAAAATTTATAACGGCGACACACCCAAGTAACCATGAAGCTATATATGCGTGTAAAAAACACAGCCCCAAAAGTTGACTTAAAGTGGAAAAGGGCAATTATAAGACCGAATTAATGGTTCATTACTTTGACATGTTGAAATAAAGCAACAGTAATGCATCACTGCATTCGTTATGCTGATCTAGAGTATCGTTGTCTGACAGTTGATAAATAAACGCCACTTCACATCATTAAAACTGATCTAATGCAGTTAGCATTTAGGATGCCGATTTGTGATTGATATATGTGCAATATTGTAATGCTTGGTGTTACTTGGGCATATATCTTATATAGATATTTTTGGCAGTGTTTACACCTCGGGAAAATTTTCCACCGGATTTTGGTTCCCGTGCATTGGGGAAAAAATCCGCGGACCAAATTCCCGAGGTGTAAAGGCAGCCTCACACCTCGGGAATTTGGTCCGCGAATTTTTTCCCATGCATTTTTGCATATGCGATGTTTTCGGGATTTGGACACGGAAAATCAAAATCCCGGCCCCATTTAAACTGCACGGGGACCAAAACCCGGAGGAAAATTTTCCCAAGATGTAAGGTGGCCTTAAGTACAGTGACTATAATAACAGTGTCGTCAAGTGTCAGAATTGGAACAGAATCGTCTGTCAATTCCATACAAATGCGCGTTCCAAACGAGCAGGAGACCTGTCAAACGTGGCACATGACGTTACTCTTCTTATAGGACTCTAGCCTTAAGGTAGCCTTTATAGACTCGAATATTGTAACGTTAGGCTATGAAGAAATTCACATTTAGTCGATTGTCGTGAAATGATAGTAGTAGTTATGAAAAAATACATGGGAAAAAATTCCACGGATAGGAAAATTTTCCCGAGGTGTAAAGTAGACTTAAAGCAAATATTATATATTAACAATATAGCCCACTCTTGGCGGATGGATGGCGGTCGAACTATTCAATCACAGCAACGCGTGGAGGCGAATCGTTGCCTTTCCAGTATCACGTGCAGGACGTCGATGCGTGTATTCGCGTCGATGCTTCCATAACAACGCATAGAGACGCATCGTTCGTTTTATAACAATCATAGCAAATGCCAAACATTATACGGTTCTTTCCATTTTATGTTTCCTATTACCACCTTCTTGATTCATTTTTAGATGCAAATTGTGAGAAATATATAAGAAATGTGCTACATATTGTTTCCTAAAATTATTCAGCTTGAAGGTATCCTCAAACCACGAGAATCTTGTCATTGGTCATGTGCTTTCAAAGGGGTGAGATCCACTGTGTTTCATCTCATAAATATTGAATCTGCTCCCATTTGTAGAAAAGAAGAACATAATCTGGTGGAAGATATTGCCGAACTTCGGATTAGCACGAAGAGTCTAAATAGTTTATGTTGGAATCGCCCAAGGAATCACCCGTTTCTGCCTCGCATAATCTCTCCAAAAAGAATATTTCTAAAAACACAAGATAAAATAAATGAGTTGTTTTATATCTTCTTTTATTATAATTAAAAGATTTTTAACTACAACCCAACCCAATGTTTTATCCAGTAACATTAAGGCGACCATCATTATTCATATCAATAGTGCTTGAACGTTCTGCGTGTTCCAAAACAAAAACTCGGCGGGCTATTACTAATTAATCTGTTAGCCTGTAGGACAATAGCCGCAGAAATTAGTTGATCAACGGTGAGACGTCAGTACATCCTTGTACAGGTTTGAAGTAGATTTTCCAGCACCAACAGTATATCTTGGCAGCCATCTGCAAATGCTCCGGAAGCAATACATGAGTTTCTAATAGAGTGGTAAAAATAATTTTACCTACATATTTCGTCTTAAATGTTTATTTGATCACAACAAAAGCTTGGCACCAGAAATCAAGGATATTTCGATTTTGACAGTTTCATAACAATAAAAATCATAGTTTACTTGATCATTTTTAGAAAGATAGCTCGACTTTTCGTCACAAGTTGGCGCTACGATCAACAAAAGTTGTTCGTCCGTCACATACATGGAATATTGAAGAGTGGACTATCTTGTACTTTAAAATCTTTGCTTAAAGGTACACACGCTAACCTGAAACAACTCAGTCGCTGGGTCGCTTGTACCCAGATTTTTCTGATATTAGCAGTTGTCAAAATCTGGGTATGTCAACAAAATGGATCCGAGTCAGACGGACCCGAAATCTGGGTAACTGGGGACTTGAAACATTTTCGGATATAGCAACATGGCGCCGACGTTGCATGCCGGAGAAAATGCTGGAATTTTTCGCCGAATGCAGCAAATATAAGGTAAGAATGGTTGAATTTATCACGGCGCAGCACTGTCGGCACATTCGGCAAATGATATACGGTGGGAAAACTCTTGAGGAAACTGTATTTTTCAACATTTTTTATACAACAACAACCCAGGTAACCGTAAGCCTTAAAATAAGCCGTATGTGCGACTATAATGCTAGCACAGAACTAACAAGCTTTATACTGGCTCTGTAATAGCCCCATATAGCCGAAAAGGCGAAATATAGTGCTAATGGTTGTAGGAATAATAGCTGCAACAGTAATTTGAATTTATATGGACCGAAGATAGCTTCAGTTTATTGACGGATGCGGATGGACTCGGATCGGAGAACCAGTATCAGGGTTGAAGGCTTGGACGGAGCCCGCTTGGTAGCTCGGACGGAGCACGATTGGTGGCTCGGACGGAGCCCGCTTGATGGCTTGGACGGAGCCCGCTTGATGGCTCGGACGGAGGCCGTTTGGTGGCTCGGACGGAGCTCGATTGGTGGCTCGGACGGAGCCCGCTTGATGGCTTGGACGGAGTCCGTTTGGTGGCTCGGACGGAGCCCGATGGGTGGCTCGGACGGAGCCCGCTTGGTGGCTTGGATGAAGCACGCTTGGTGGCTCGGATGCAGCCCACTGGGTGGCTCGGACGGAGCCCGCTTGTTGGCTCGGATGGAGCCTGGTTGAGCACTCGGACCGAGTACTCATTTCGGAACACCCTGGCCGTTGGTGACTGCAGAAAGGTTTTTATGGAGTTACCCTCACTGCGGCGAACAGGGTGATGTCAGGTAACAGTGGATAGGCTGTGGCCTTCTACTGTTGCTATTTCATTAAAACCGGATTGAAAACAGGCCGGTCGCGACAATGGTTACCTGGGAATATTCTGAAGCGAGAAGAGCTTTCACTTACTGTTACCCCACTGTTTTTTCACTTGTACTGTTACCCAGATTTGAGTTAAGGTACCCGAACCCAAATTAGAGTAACCACGGTTTTGCTGAATCTGGGTCACTTTGACATAATTCTGGGTAGGTTCAGGTTAGCGTGTAGTCTCACACTTAATTCGAGAATCTGGTCAGCGTATTTTTTCCCCACGCACCAAATTTTTTTCGCCGAATTTCAGCAAAGTTTTGCTGAATTTTACCGAGCTGAAAAACTCAGCAGCCATTTCAGCAAAATAAAATTACCGAATTTTTCAGCAATCTGCACTACTGTCATATCTGACAGACGTTTACTGAGTCGTCAGTATTTTACTAGAATTTGCTGAATATTCCGTATTTTGGGCTGTAACATGAATTGACAGCAGATTGCTGAATCAATTCAGCAAAAAGTACAGAACTGCTGAAATACCAGCTCATTCCAATTGATTGTATTGTTATTGTTTTTATTACTTTTCTTTCATGGATTCAAAAAATTCAAACGTTTTAATTATTTTTATTGAATTTCAGCTAATACCAAATAAGTTGCTGATTTTCGGCAAATTCAAAATAGCTGATTGATTTTCAGCAAATCAATTTGCTGAAATATTTTATTTGAATTTGGTGTGCATGCTTTTTTGCATATGCGATGTTTTCGGGATGTGGGCACGGAACATCAAAATTCCGGTCCCATTTAAAATGCACGGGGACCAAAATCCGACGGAAATTTTTTTCCGAGGTCTAAGGTAGCCTTACCGGCTACCTTTACCTACCTATGGTTAAAATTTATGTGTGCCACATAATAATATGATTGCATTTTTGTCAGTGCAGTCATTGTTGCTCCAAACGATACTCAACATAAAATATATTTACAGTATTACAATTAACATTTACAAACTATACAAACCAACTTACAAACTAGTTTTCCTTCCGGCTACAAACGAACAAACATCTACCTCCGGGCTCGCGGCGACCTTATGCTATTTTTAGACAAGGCATATGAATTGAGCAAGTCGCTTGAATCGAACGCGAATTGAACGTGTAAACACCTTAATTCAATTCACTTGAATGAAAATAAAGTTGAACAAGTTCAACTTTTGGCAAGTCAATTGAATTCAACTGAATTGTTCAATTCAATTTGCCCTGACAAAACGTAACATTATTAAATAGCTCATCACATTCAACACATTATCATAAACGTTCATACTGATACGATTCAATACGGGAGACGGACGATTAACGGCAAACAGGAAATCTTTAACACAAATAAACAATTAATATAATTCTACAAATAAAACATTACAATATTACAACTTTCGATCATGAACAAATAACGACGGACGAAACACCATCTTCTGCCTCGGAAGCTCGCTCAGAAGTGCACACTAAACATTTAATTTGCTCGTCTCTCCCGCATACATCGTATCGCTTGCTGCTATGTGTTGCTGTTATACGAGTGCAACAGCACAACACCGTGGAGAGCGTTCGCTGCCCGTCTATCGAATACGTTCGCCTAGGTAACCCTTTGCTACATCCCCCCCCCCCACGTAAACCATGTGGCTGGTTCTCTCGGATACAGGACGGGGTTTACTCCCCACAATTTAATTCCAGGACAGCCAGCTTGGCCGGACTTGGGCAAGTACTCCTTCTGCCAACGGTCCCAAAATTTGTGCGCCAAGAACTGCGCTCGATTATAGCTGCTCCGCAGCGTATCAGTCAACTCCACCAAATTCCTCGGCGGCAAGCACTCAGCAACTGGACGCCCACGCAAGAAGTGAGTCGGCGTCAAAGCTTTTTTGGTCCTCCTTCACCTTCTGGAGTTCACCAGATTCTTCGCTTCAGTCAGCACGGTGTGCAATATTTCGTTCGTCAGCTATCTGCCATCGATGAACGCCTGCATTGCTTTCTTCACCGAGCGTAGCATTCTCTCCCAAACTCCGCCCATGTGTAGTGCTGAGAGAGGATTGAACGTTCACCTGGTCTTCGCACTGGTAAATGTGTCTGCACATCCCGCAGTCAGCTCTCTCATCAGGTCTCGATTGGCTCCCACGAAATTCGTGCCGTTGTCGGAGAAGATTTCGGACGGACTGCCGCATAGCTTCACAAACCTCCGAATCGCCATTTCACACGACTCCGTCGTAAGGCTGTACGCCACCACCAGGTGTACCAAACGCGTTGTCATACACGTAAAAAGTGCTACCCACTTTTTCTCCTTCCTTTGTCCAATCGACACTTTCAGCGGCCCGAAGTTGTCGATACCTACGTAGGCAAACGGATCGACCCTCGCTGCTAAGCGTTGCCTTGGCAGGGGTGTCATTCTCGGCATAGAAGGCTTCGCCTTCCGAATACTGCACATTTGTACACGTAACCTAGATATATAGAATCGCTGCTGAACTTCGTTCACAACACTCTATCTGCTACTGTGGCTATACTCTCGATGGTAGTGCTCCAGCAACCTAGTCGTCATTACATGGTCCTTTGGTAGAACGATCGGGAACCTGACTTCGAATGATGCATATTCCGCCGCTTCGGTCCTACCTTCAATGCGAATAACTCCATCTTCATCCAGGAATTGTGCCAGACGATCCAACGCACTCGATCTTTCCAGCCGAATTGCTTGCGAGATCGACAGCTCCTTATTCCTCCACAAGGCCTCATCGGGGAACTGGTCCGCTTGCATAGCTTTCCACAAAAGATTCTCGACCGCCAGATATTCTTCCTGTTGTAACGATACTTCAACACTCGAGAATACTCGTACTCCGGATCGCTTGCTACTCCTCCATAAAGCTTCAATCGGCTTCTTCTGGTACAAGTACCACAGGTGCTTGAAATGAAACTGAATATCGTAGCCACCGTTCGTTCACTCGGAGCTCCTCGGATACTTCAACTCGTAGACGATCCTGTTTCAGCCACTCTTCTGTTCCTTGATACAGAAACTCAAGTCCACGGTACCATCGGCTCTCCGATTTGATCTCCATTCCCTTGCCCTACTTCGTTCGATCGTTGGCAGGATTACACTTCGTTCCCACCCAATGCCACTCTTCTGGATTTGTGATGCTGACTATTTCTCCTACCCGGTGGGCGACAACGGGTTTGTACCTTTGTTGGTCGGATTTAATCCAGGATACCACAGTATCGGAATCACACCACTGGAAACTTCTCTTTAAAAAAACCCAGAATAATCCACCTAGCGGTGATGGTGCCTTTCTCGTGTATTATAAAACAAGAAAACACATAAGAATTACAAGAAAAGCACATAAGAGAGACTGCACTTTAGGGAGGTAGATTCAGCTATTTCCAACAATTCACATTGATTTGCGTTCATTTGAATGCATTGCAACAGTCTTTAAAAAAAATCGATTTAAAAAAAAAAAATTCCACGGAAATGGGGAAAAAATCAATGTTTTTTTAATAACTCCGGAACGCAATGGCCAATTGGACCAGTTTTCAACAGCGAAAGATTAGCGATAGCGATTAGCGAAAATTAGGCAAGATTCTGCGTCGAATGAAACCTGTTGCAAACAAATCGGATAAGGGGTAAGTACGAAAAAGTGTGTCTCACATTTTTTTGTACACACACCCACACATACAAACATACATACAGACATCACCTCAATTCGTCGAGCTGAGTCGATTGGTATATAATACTATGGGTCTCCGAGCCTTCTATCAAAAATTCGGTTTTGGAGTGATCCTATAGCTTTTACGTATACTTAGTATACGCGAAAGGCAAAAAATTAAATGGTTTCGCAAATCTAGGTAACAATTCGCGCACCCAGAACCGCACCTTCTAACTCCTTCCTCGGAGTAGATAAATACTGCAATGGTACCACCTTTGCCTTCGCTTTGCCTTTGCCTTCGATTGCGCAGTGAATGACTTCGCCGTAGTCGAATCTAAAGCGCACCTTGTCAGGTTTCTTCGGATTGACCTCATAGTTCAGTGGCAAATACCACTCTTGATTCCTCGGAGTCTTCCTCAATTCACGTTCAGTGATGCGATGTGCGTAACCCTTGACAAAATAGTCATTCAGCTGCTTCTGCAGGGCTTCATGTACCCCCGGATTTAGATTCATTCGACCTTCCAGACTTCCAGTCTCGAATCTCAGGCCCACCTCTGGGTTGTCTTCTCCAATATTTCACGAGCTTGACGATCCTCTTTCTATTAAAGGCGTATTGGCGTTACTCCGACTTCTTCGAGCTGATAATGCTGTTTTATAGCGTCGTCCAGCCTTTTATCCACCTGACTGTATTCCTCACAAGTGCATCGTTGGTGTCCCATGAAATGTAGGGTTAGGCGGGGCAAGATGGGTCACGGGGTAAGATGGGTCAGGGCTGTTTTTGAGCATCGTATACATTTTAATGTGGAGATTATGACTTTGTAGGAGGAATAATTTGATTCTACTTTATTGTCACTCGATTTGATGATAAAATTTCATTTTGGTAGAGTATGGCAAGGTAAAATATTTTTCAGCATCGTTTCTTATGCGAAATACACTTATTATAAAACATGTAATCTCGTCGAGTCTTTAAGAAAGCAATACACGGACGGCTTTTTTTCATAAAAAAATTGCAGATATTTTTAAATGTAGTGTCATTTCTTAATCCAAAGCATTAAAATCCTTTTTTTATTCAGTACAATCATTGGCATTAAACTTATCTATCTGAGTGTAATTTAATATTGTGAATCAAAACAATATTAATTGCAGAAGTTAAAGGTGACCCATCTTGCCCCGCTGTTTGACCCATCTTGCCCCGGCATTTTTTGATTGACAGAAAAATAGACTTCTACTTCAATGACTCAAAATCAAATAAAAAGGAGAATTTTTGTTATGTCATACCCCTGGCTCAGAGATTATGAGCTATTTTTATAGATTCATGTTGAAAAGCTAAATTAAAATGTTTATATTTTGTGGCATTGAGGGTTCGCTTTAGGTGACCCATCTTGCCCCATCCTACCCTACGTTGCCCCCGTTTTTTACACACTCAGTTCCGTTCACAGCCGAGATCGATGTAAAAATTTAAGCGTGTATGTATATCGGTGGTCACCGATGATTAATTTTACGTCGTATTATGGATATTATCCGTAGTTCTTGTCTAGCCACTCATAGAACTCGTCCTTCACATCATCGGGTTTGTCGTTGGTTGGTACGTAATGCATTGATCAAGCAGTGGTTGAAGAATTTGCTAATGCTAAACACGAAATTCGACGATGTTTTCGGGATTTGGGCACGAAAAATTAAAATCCCGGCCCCATTTAAAATGAACGGGGACCAAAATCCGGCGGAAAATTTTCCCGAGGTGTAAGGTAGCCTTTACCAAGCACTACGAAACCAACTCCATACTCCGCCTTCTCGCCGCCACTGTAGTCGATTTATTTATTTATTATCAGTCTAAGGCCGGAGTGGCCCTTGCAGTGCATAGAAGGCTTCTCCATTAGGCTCGGTTCATGGCTACACATCGTCAACCACGCAGTCTGCGGAGGGTCCGCAAATATTCCTCCACCTGATCAATCCTCCTTGCTCACTTTGCACCTCGCCTTCTTGCTCCCCTCGGATCTTTATCGAGAATCATTTTCACTGAATTACTGTCCGACATTCTGGCTACGTGCCCGGCCCACCGCAGTCTTCCGATTTTCGCGGTGTGAACGATGAATGGTTCTCCCAACAGCTGATGCAACTCATCATTCGCCTCCTCCACGTACCGTCCGTCATCTGCACCCCACCATAGATGGTACTCAGCACTTTCCTTTCGAAAACTCCCAGTGCGCGTTGGTCCTCCACGAGCATCGTCCAGGTCTCGTGTCCGTTGAGAACTACCGGTCTAATAAGCGTTTTGTAGATAGTTATTATGCATTTAAACCAAAACTGTTTGTACGACGCTGATGAACTGGCAGCCAGGCCCACTTCCGACGAGATTTACACAGAAAAATAAAATAAATATGCAGCACTGCACGGTGTTATCTGTTACAAAATCGAGCTTGTTTTGTCTCTGGAATCAAATTGAAGTTCGGAAGTCGATCTCCACACTTCCGAACGCTCTGCCGACAATGTGTTAGTGTCGAACTCAAATTTTGTTTTGACGTTCATAATGTCGGAAGTCGGAATACAATTTAATTGACGTTCATAATGTCGGAAGTCGGAATACAATTTAGTGCTGGCGACACAATAGTTTGGTACGGCGGTGAACTCTATTTCTCGCTTAACTTTTCAAAAGGACCTAAGTAACATATTTTTCATGAATTAATTTGAATACTGCAATCAATAGATTTGTACGTTTTCCTGCCATGATGCGTCTACGAATTTCTCTGATGGTATCGTTATCGGAGGTCACCAGTGAGCCCAAGTACACGAATTCTTAAACCACCTCGATTTTGTCACTACCAATACAAACTCGTGGTGGGTGGCTTACGTTGTCCTCTATTGAGCCTCTTCCTATCATGTACTTCATCTTCGACGTATTGATGACTAGTCCAATCCGTTTAGCGTCGCTTCTTGGTCTGATGTAGGCTTCCTCCATCCTCTCAAAGCTACGTGCCAAATAACTGGACGGACTTCGTGAAAATCGTACCACTCGTGTCGATTCCTGACCTTCGTATTACTCCTTTCAAAAACGATGTTGAATAACAGGCACGAAAGACCATCACCTTGCCGTAACCCTTTGTGCGTTTCGAAGGGACTTGAGAATGCCCCTGAAACTTGAACTACGCAAATCACCCAATCCATCGTCGCCTTGATCAACCATATCAGCTTATCCGTAAATCCGTTTTCAAACATTAGTTGCCATATCTGGTCCCAATCGATAGTACCATAGGCGGTTTTGAAGTCGATAAATAGATGATGTGTAGGCACATTGTATTCGCGGCATTTCTGCAATACCTGACGCACGGCGAACACCTGGTCTGTGGTAGAGCGTTTACCCATAAATCCCGCCTGGTACCCCACAAGGTCTCTTGCGATTGGTGTTAGTCAGCGGCATAAAATTTGGGAGAGTAGCTTGTAGGATGCGTTCAGCAATGTGATTTCGCGGTAGTTGCTACAAACCAGCTTATCCTTTTTGTAGATGGAACCAGAGCATAAAATATTCACTTTCATGAAGCACATTCACTCCGACTTTTAACATTAGTGTTTTGATTATTCAAAACATAGAATGACTTACTCAGTTTACTTCTTCATAAATTCATTCAATTGATTACCACTGAATATGGTAACTGCACGCGAAAAAAACAAAATTAGGTTTGATTATATTGACATTTGGCGCTAAAAATGCCCCTCAATTGAACGTCGGGATTAGATTTATGCGTGTATTTATTTAAATCATCAAACATGTGTTCAGTTTTACGATTATTTAATAATTTGTGATATTTATAAATACTCACTGACCCATATTCATTCTGAAAATTGACGGTGCAGAGCCGAATATGAATATGTTTAGAAGTGAAGTGACAAAGAAGGCCAATGGGCTTCATAAAAAATAATCGAATATTTAAAGCTCTGGATGGAACACACGACACCTTCCATCCACTCCTGCGGCAGAACATCATCCTCGATCTTCCTGTTGGCGCTTTTTCCTACGAAAAATCGAGTTATGTTTGTTTCGCGCTCGTTTGTATCGTGCATCGTGCCTCGTTTGCCCTTGTGCGGTGTTGCAGCCATCTCGCCTATGCTGCATTCTTCTCCACAACTAGAACTAACTAGTCACATTCGCCGTCATACCAGTCGTTTCGCTGATCCAGGGGCACCAGGGGCTTAATGCAGCGGTTGCGGTGCTTCCAATGGCGGATCGAATATCTCTCCAGCCATCTTCAAGAGACACTGCGGCTAGCTGCTCTTCCGTTGGGAGTGCCACTTCCAGTTGCTGCGCGTAGTCATGGGCAAGTCTACCACCTTGTAGCCGCCCAATGTTTATCCGCGGCGGACGACTCCGACGTGTGTTGTACATCGTCGAGAGTTTTGAGCGCAGACATATTGCAACGAAGTAGTGGTCGCATTCGATATTCGCACTGCGGTAAGTGCGTACGTACGAAGAATTTACCGTCGATTAGAACGTGGTCGATTTGGTTTCCCGTCTCTTGATTAGGTGATTTCCATGTGGTCTTGAGGATATTCTTGTGGGGGCAAAAAGTGCGTCGGACTACCATTCCGCGGGAGGCTGCAAAATTTATGCATCGTTGCCCGTTGTCTTTCGATACGGTATGCAGACTATCCGGTCCGATCACTGGTCTATACATTTAAACCCTTCTTACCTGAGCGTTCAAGCCACCGATGATGATTTTTTTTGCCTTTCTCGTACAACAAAGTTGTACCGAAAGGCTATCATTGCGCTCCGAAAACGAACTTTGTATGTAAGTGTTGGAGACCCATAGTGTTATATACCAATCGACTCAGCTCGACGAGCTGAGCAAATGTCCGTCTGTCCGTGTGTATGTATGTGCGTATGTGTGTGTGTATGTGTGTGTGTATGTGTGTGCACAAAATCTGTGAAAAACATTAGACAACTTTACAATGTTATGAAAACTCATATGTGAATATGTACGTTATGTGGAAGATATTGATTTTGGAAAATGTATTGGAGGTAACCACTTTCCCTTCGATGGGACTCGAACCCATGACCCTACAGTACGCTAGACTGGTGCTTTAACCGACTAAGCTTTGATTGAACTGAACCTGAGTTGCGTGCTCTTACCTACGCAATGCGGTCGGGTCTGAGCTTGACGACCGACTGGCAAATAGCTTACACAACCTCACTTGATCAGTACAGTTGCTGATGAAGAATGTGTATAGCCGCCAGACATTCTAAATACTCACGCTCCTCTAATGTGGACGTGTACCATACACATGTGGAAGTGTTGGTTTGAGAAATGGATTGCGAGTGATTTGACTATGCGTCCAATTTGGGAATCTCAAGCTCGTTCAGTAGCCGCTAGGTTGCGAAGGCCGACGGAGGTCCTTCGTAGCTTAGTTGGTTAAAGCACCAGTCTAGCGTACTGTAGGGTCATGGGTTCGAGTCCCATCGAAGGGAAAGTGGTTACCTCCAATACATTTTCCAAAATCAATATCTTCCACATAACGTACATATTCACATATGAGTTTTCATAACATTGTAAATTAACGTCCAAGTCGGGTGGTTTAATCCCAGGAAATAGGCAATTAACTTTGATTGAAATTAGACAACTTTTCATATAGTAATCCTAATCTGATTTTCACGCAACAAGTTGCATTCGAAAGGTCGTAAAGCCTTGTTGATCACTATTGAATTTGATAACGATCGACCGTTGCGTTTAAAAGTTATTAAGAAAATGGTACTACGAACTATATTACCGCCATATAAGATTGGTGTCTTGGCTAAATGCAAGAAAGGCAGTATCACTACTCGGTGAATTAAGTTGGGTTTTTATTTTTATTTTTTCGTAGCAGATGTGATATTCGAATGAAGTACCCGCAATTGGGTCAACTGCGCGGAATTCCCGTTCTCCTGTTCCTCGCCATCGGACCTCCTGAAGTGCTGCAACCTTCACCTTTATCTTTTGCCGCTCTCGAACAGGTTCAGTGATTAACGCCAAAAAAATCAAATAGTTGGATGTGAACACGGCGACCCGGGGTCTCCAGTAGCTTTGCGAGCAAAGGTCTAGGATTGCCAATCCGAAGATGGCGAGTTCGATTCTCGGTCCGGTGTAGGATGTTTCCGGGTTGGAAACTATCTCGACAACCTGGGCATAGTGCATCCATTGTATTTGTCACACAAGCTACAAACTCATGCAATGACGGGCATAGAAAGGAAATGCTAATTGAATACTAAGTTGAAAAGCAGGCCAAGTTCCAGTTGGAATATAGAGTTATTGAATAAGAAGAACCATTCCAGCTTCACAGTAGCCGGGCAATCAGTGGAGAATGTTCAAAGCTTCCAATATCCTGGATCAAAAAGGCAAGGGCTGTCTTTGCTAGTTTGAGATTTTATCTGTATGTATCGGATAACATTAAGAGCAGAGTGTCATATGTACCGGTTGGGAAAAGTCTAAGATAAAGTAGACTACAAAGAATTTTTAAGCCAACACAAAAAAAAATGGTTTCTATAAAAAAAGATTTGTTTAACCTGCAGAGTATACTACTGTTCTATTACGACAATTAAGAACCAAGTTAATTAAAATTTGTATCAATTTTCTGTTCTTCGAGCGATCCGACCACTTTCGGTAGTGGCTGCCGGTCTCGAGTAATTACTTAGGGTTCTTTTTTCTCGATCCATTTTCGCCCAACCGTATTTCACAATGATGTATCTTCTACAATGAGAAATTATCGCATTAAGCTCGAGGCATACATTACACATTACCACAACTGCATCTACAATGATCTTAGCAATGAAATCGAATAACGTAACAAACACATTGCTTCTAGATGATAACGAAATGTGTTAAATAGTTTTGCATACGGAGCGATAAATCTGTCGTAGGCATTCATGATTGCAAGTCGTAAATACAATCTGTCGACTATAGTAATGATGCAGTTCGGGCGATATCGTAACGGAAAACTGTTGTTACTTGGCTTTTCGCTATTTGTATTGTTATGTACATATGTGAGATGATATTCTTTAAAAAACGGAAAGCATTGAGCTATAATTAATATATTCAATATTCGAACATTTTAGGCATACAGGAAACATGCTAAATCAACGACCGCAAAGTATAATGTGATGGTATGGTGGAGCCCATATGTAAAACAGCTAGATTATCACCGGAAATGTGGAGAAATAGAATGTCGTTTTACAAGCGATAGAAGAGTGCAAATGGATCCTTTCTTCTCGGTATGTAGACAAAATACCATTCCTGTAAACGACACTTATCTAAAACAGAATATGTTTCTATCTCTAATACCGTCTAGAGGTTTTAAAATTGGTCAAGGTCTGATCGTATAATGTTACTCGCACTCAAAATTTTCAAAAAAAAAAATTAGAGTCATAATTTCAATTCAAGGTAGATGATGAGTTGGTCCAGATAACTTGACCAACTATTACGTTGGATATTGTCTTATCATAAAACCATGCTGACATTATAATCTGGTATGGCAACCCTTAATACGTCTAAGACGCGTTTAGTTCTCTCCATTTAATTCCACTAATTATTTTGTTATCTTTGCAGATACGTATTTCGACCACAACTGTGTGGTCGTCTTCAGTGTCTCATACTTGACTCGACGAGACACTGAAGACGACAACACAGTTGTGGTCGAAATACGTATCTGCAAAGCAAAATAATTAGTGGAATTAAATGGAGAGTACTAAACTCGTCTTAGACGGTTGAATACATTTCACTAAAAAGAGCTTACAATATTTTTTCTGAACCCTTAATATTTATTTCGATTACATTTAAAACATGCGCCAGTAAATAACTTCGAATAAAATTGCAACTTGATAAATTATGAACTTGCAGCTCTAGAGTCATTTTACAATATTGTTCCAAGTTATGTTACTAACAGTTCAATTCGGGGTAGCCTATGCAGACTACAAGCTTTATCGCATGATATTGGATACCAGTTTTCCGCGAGCGGTAATGGCCGCCAGCTTGCCTGCGGGTCAGTCTCTGATTTGACGTTTCTGGAGGTCAACTGCACCCACCGCTCCGAGCATTCTGACCAATGTTGCATATAAGAAGGTGCTGATTCAGTGAATTCGAGCCTTATTATATACCTCATTGATCAAAATGCTCGAATGGTGGGTGCAGTTGACCTCCAGAAACGTCAAATCAGAAACTAACCCGCAGGCAAGCTGGCGGCCATTACCGCTCGCGGAAAACTGGATAGTTCTATGCACAGTTAATACACTCATGTAAGGGCCACGTGCCACAACCTGACATGTAGGGACATAAACGTGAATCTTCCTACGAATGAGTGTAAGGTTATGCAATGCTTGCAGCAACACCACGAACAGCACGTTGTAGCAGTTACCGATATCGAGTGCATGATAGTCAACACCTATCTAGTAGACACATTGTCACTATGAATGGAATTTCAATCAATTGGTCTAGCGAAGTAAAATATGTAGGACCTAATCATCATCTTCTTTTTTGTTGGTGTTACCACTTGAAGAATCCTTCGGCAACGAATATTAGGCAGGTTTTTGTGAGGGTCAATCGACGACGGATCAATGTTTACCCTGAGACAAATCCTTGATAAATTCCTAAGGTACAACTTGTAGGTTAACCAATTTGATTTAGACCCCTACACATTTTGGACTTTCCTGGTGACATATTCTTGATATCTGAACTTATATCAATGCCGCTGCTAATTCCTCCATTGGCTTCAGGATTCACTACCCGGATAAAAATGTACTATTGGTTTAATTGTGTAAACAATTGAATTACCATACAATGTACGGTATACAATAGGATATATTGTTTCTTGATGGTTGCACAGATTGTATCCACACTGAGGGTACAATACATCAAAATATTTTACTAATGTAACAATACTTGCAATTGTTTTTTAAACATTTTCGTACATAAGATTCATACATTGATAACTTTGAAACGTGTCTTTACATTGCATATAAACTATATAACAATATTTGCCTCAAAGAGCCAAATATGCATTTTTCCCTTTATATTGCATTGTTGAACAGTAAAGCTGTCACAACTGAGAAATCAAAAATCGTATTGTTTTACTATACAAATACAATACAATCCATTGTATTTTGAACAGTTTTGTTCGGATATTTCAACAATATTTTAACCATACACTCTATTGTGTGACGAAAAAAATGTATGGAAAAATCTCAGATTTTGTATAGTTACGATACTTAACAACCCGTACATTCTATTGCGAAAACTTCATTTACATTTGAGTAAATGGTTCATAACAATGCATTCTAATGTATTTCTATGGTTTCATTTACAATAAAATCTATTGCCAATTTAATGTTATTTATAGTAGTGTTACAATAAATTGTGTTGTTATTCTACTGTATTTTTTATTCGGGTAGCTTCCTGTGCAAAAATAACGATGTTTGGATGACATTTCAGTTGAAAGATATTTTAGTTAGGGTAACCGTACCCTTAGTGGAGGTAGCACCAATAGTGGAGGTAGTGGGGTTTTAATGAGATTTATCATATTTATACACTTTACGATGGTTTCAGTTGATGCGTCGTGCTTTAAATATCCTGTTAAATGCAACTTATCTTAAGATTTCGCTTGAAAAACTATTGAAAACAATGATTTTCCTTAACAAAAATTGACTCCCTTGCACCTATAGTGGTGCAACTGTACCAATAGTGGCGAGTCTCATAAGAAACCAATGGATAGCACCACTATGGGAACCGAAATTAATTTTTACCGCCACTAAAGGAACAGTGTACCCAAGTGGTAATTGTTGATGTTAAATGACACCTATCTCATTTTTGTTAGCAAATTTATTAGTTTATCTATTGACTAAGATATTAAAGCTGTAAATTTCTCATAATGATCGATTTAAAAAAAATATTTTTTATTTGTGTATCTACTAATCTAATCTACTAATACCTCCACTATTGGTACCGTTACCTTACCAGATAAAGATTGTCGCTTCGGTTTCCTTTGTACTGATGTCCGAAACATGTGTGGTACCTAACTGTCAAATCGTATGTATTTTTCCTTCATTGACATTTAGATCCCCTATCCTCGCCAGCAAAAGATGTTCCGGACAGCGACAATATTTATCTAGTAACTACAATATCTTTTTTTTTCAGTTGTATCAGTTTGTTCAAGAAGACAAGCGTAACAATGCGTTACGCTTCAAAGCATTCATTTCATATATTTAGTTTACATCTAAACAGATAGCACTGAATCAACAATTTGACGCCACAATACACGGTTCGAGGCCGCATCTCGCCATCCTCGAATGCGCCCCACGCTCGCCAAGTCGTTTTGCACCTGGTCTGCCCACCTTGCTCGCTGTGCTCCACGCCATCTCGTACCTGTCGGATCGGAAGCAAACACCATCTTTGTAGGGTTGCTGTCCGGCATTCTTGAAACATGTCCTGCCCATCGTACCCTTCCGGCTTTAGCTACCTTCTGGATACTGGGTTCGCCGTAGGGCTGGGCGAGCTCGTGGTTCATACTTCGCCGCCAAACACCGTCTTCTTGCACGCCGCCAAAGATGGTCCTAAGCACCCGTCTTTCGAATACTCCGAGTGCTTGCAAGTCCTCCTCGTGCATTATCCATGTTTCGTGTCCGTAGAGGACTACCGGTCTTATTAGCGTCTTGTACATAACACGTTTGGTGCGGTGGCGAATATTTTTTGACCGCAGTTTCTTCTAGTAGTAGGTCCGACTTTCACAGAGGATGCGCCTTCGTATTTCACGTCTAACATTGTTATCAGCCGTTAGCAAGGATCCAAGGTAGACGAATTCCTCGACCACCTCGAACGTATCCCCGTCTATCGTAACACTGCTTCCCAGGCGGGCCCCTGCTGTTACACCCGGCTAAATATATTATATTAACAATATAGCTCACTTCGTGAATCTCCATATAATAGGCAACGGTCAACACAATCACACCATCTTGCGTCACAAAGGGTAACTAATGCCTGAGAACGATGTCCAAGGGGTGCCATAATTGCAAAAATTACACTAATTTTACAATGTTTAAAAATTTGACTTACATTTTCAAAAACTTTATATTCAAACTAAGACATCAAAATGGGGTCATAGAATGATTTCTAGCATATTATTTCAACATGTTATACTGCATATTGTATCATACTTTTAAACACCCCTCGGAATGTCGCTTTACTACATTGCTTACCCTTTGTGACACCGCGTCGCTACTGTGTTGTCCGTCGAAATCAGCCAGAGTGAGCTATATTGTAAATTAATATAGTATACTAATCGACCCGGCAGACGTTGTCCTGCATAGTAGGCGAAAATGTTGTGCGTTGTTAACTGCCCATGCGAAATTCCCATACGAATCTTTATTTTAGTGTTTCACGACTTACTCAACTTTACTAATGATTTTCGACTAAGGAAATATCATATAAACCCGTCGGAAACTATTACGAATGTAATGCTGAAGGAATGAAGAAAATCCATCCAGCAGTTTTCGAGTAATGCGGATACGAACACAGACCATTTCATTTTTATTATATAGAAGATAGATAGAGAAGAAGATTTAACCCCCGATTAATATAGTATATTTGATCCTTCACACCGTTTTGCACACCATCCACCGTTGCTTTGATCAGTTTGGTAAGCTTCCCAGGGAAGCTGTTCTCGTCCATAATTTGTCATGGCTCTACGCGGTATATACTGTCGTATGCCGCATTGAAATCAATGAACTGATGGTGCGTTGGGACCTGGTATTCACGGCATTTTTGAAGTACAAAATTTGCCGTACAGTAAAGATCTGGTCCGTTGTCGAGCCGCCGTCAACGAAGCCGGCTTGATAACATCCCACGAACTTATTCACCAATGATGACAGATGACAAAAGATGATTTGGGATATCACTTTGTAGGCGGCATTAAGGATGGTGATCGCTCTAAAGTTCTCACACTCCAGCTTGTCGCCTTTCTTGTAGATGGGGCATATAACTTTTTCCTTCTACTCCTCCGGTAGCTGTTCAGTTTCCCAGATTCTGACTATCAGTTTGTGTAGGCAAGTGGCCAGCTTTTCCGGGCCCATCTTGATGAGCTCAGCTCCGATACCATCCTTACCAGCTGCTTTATTGGTCTTTAGCTGTTGGATGGCATCCTTAACTTCCCTCAAGGTGGGGGCTGGTTGGCTTCTATCGTCCGCTGAACTGACGTAGTCATCTCATCCGCTGCCTTGACTTTCACTGCCTGTACTCTCAGCGCCGTTCAAATGTAGTAGTGCTGCTTCCACCTTTCGATCACCATACGTTCGTCCGTCAAGATGCTCCCATCCTTATCTCGGCACATTAAGCTTCTGGTAGAACTTGCGTGTTTCTTGAGAACGGCACAGCTGTTCCAGCTCCTCACACTCCGCTTCTTCCTGGCGGCGTTTCTTTTCCTGAAAAAGGCGGGTCTGCTGTCTGCTGTCTCCGCTTCCGTCTATAACGTTCCACGTTCTGCCGAGTACCTTACCTTACTGCAGCGCGACCGCCCGGCAGTCGGTACCGAACATTGTTGATGACGGATAGTTTTGGGCGCAGTTTATCCATCACCAGATAGTGATCAGAGTCGATGTTAGCGCCACGATATGTCCTGACGTCAATAATGTCGGAGAAATACGGTCCATCAATCAAAACGTGGTCGATTTGTGATTCTGTCTGCAGTGGTGATCTCCAGGTGTACCGATACGGAAGGCTGTGTTGGATGTAGGTATTTCGAATGGCCATATTTTTGGACGCGGCGAAATCAGTTAGTCGTAGGGGGCCGTCCAGAAACCACGTGGTCATATATGGGGGGAGGGGGGGGTTTGGAAAATGACCACGATAAGCCACATGGGGGAGGGGGGTGTTGCTCTCGAACCACGTGGTTTTTTTTACACAAAAAACTTTTGGTGAATAACAATAGCGGTGTAAAAAATACAAATCAGAAAAAATATTGAGTTAATCATTAAACGCCAAAGCGCATCTTAGGGCCTATGCCCACGTAGCGTCTTTTCAAATCAGCGTTAAAAAGACGCAGGTGTGCATCGAGAAAAACCGGTAACGCAGCGTCGGTCGTAACGCCGATGCATATCTGCGCTATTTGACAATCTTAGCCTTAGATCCTTTTTTCATAAAAAAATAAACGAAAAAACAGGTTGCGATTCAGTCTCAATTTCCATAACAAAAATTTAAAAAGTAAAAATGGGAAAATATAAAAAAAAAATTCTGCCGCGCCACGCCACCGCCGCAGATGTTTTTTGGCATCATGCCGCCGACACTTTTGCATCAGCGGACTGCAGCTACAAATTTGAAAAATATTCATGTTTTTACAATAATCCAAGAAAAAAACTTCAAAAGAATTTCTTGGGGATATTCAGGAAAAATCCAGTAAAGAAATTTCCTGTAAAAACTTTTACATTACTTCATATAATCCTGATAAAGTGCTGGCATTCAGAATGATTTTTGAACAATTCTCTCTGAAAAATTTTGCTTGGAAATTTTGCTACAAATTGATAATGAAAAAAAAAACAAAACATCTCCAGTGTAAATTGCGAAAAAATTTCTGAAAATTCAAAACAGTCCCGTGGGAAATACATATAATTTATATATATTTTTTTTACATTCTAATGAAATTTTCTACGACAAGTTCTTTCGAATCTTCACCAGAAATTCTTCTTTATTTCCAAAAAAAGTTTTTCGAACATCTTAAGGAGTGCACTTCAAAATGTTCAGTCTCCAGTTAACTTTGCGAGCAAAGGCGTAGGGTTGTCAACTCGGAGATGACGAGTTCGATTCTCGTTCCTATCTAGGATATGTTCGGGTGGGAAACATTCTCGACATACTAGGTATAGTGTATCCATCGTACTAGCTACACAAGATATATATTATATAATCGTGCAAGGACTGGCATATAAAAGCTTTCAATTTATAACTAAGGAAATGCTAATAGAATATACTAAGTTGAAAAGCAGACCAACTTCCAGTTGGAACATGGAGCCATAGAAGAAGAAGAAGACTTCTATTTTTTTCAATAAAACTCTTCTGAATTTCCGAAAGATATTAAACAGCCAATGCCACATGAAACACTTTGATATTTCCGTTGATTTTTTGTTTTTGGATTTTTTTTTCAAATTTCAAATTAAAATTTTTCGGAATACTTTTTTACGCTCTTTGTGAATTCTATCACATTTTTTAAAATTTTCCAAGTATTTTTTTATTCGAGGCATTATTCAGAATTTCCACGGAAGAATTCTCGAGATTCTTGTTTTTTTAATTTGTACCATAAAATCTTCCAAAATTTCATCGGGAATTCATTCTTCTTCGGGAAGTCATTTCGATTTCTTTGTAGGTTCAGCTGAACATTTTTAATTAAATTAAGATATTCAGTGATGAACTTTATAATTATTTTAAAAAAATCACTGGTAAAAAAATTTAAAAAAAATTAATAATATAGGGATATTTTGGAAAATTTCAAAACCATTACAATTTTTTCTCGAAATTTTTATAACATATTCGCGAGTCCACATTTTTTTGTATCCTCTCCTGATGCATCGAAGGTATACGAGTGCTAGATATCCTAATACCCGATACACATTACAACATGATAACATCATCAAAATGTTAGAATTCATGAAAATTTATAATTTCCATGCCGGGTTTAGTTTGATTTCACGCAGAGAAAATCTAACTTTTTGAACTAAAAAATAAAATTATTGAAATATTTTTTAAACTCAAATATTTTATCTTTAAAATCAAAACTGAAATATATTTAATTCAAAAAATTTAATTGTTGTTTCTACTACAATCCAGTATAAATAATATAGTATATTATAAACTAGTTTGTGAAGTAAATATATGAAAAAATTACAAATATAATTATTGTAGTTTTATTTTCCACACGACGCCTAATCAAAAATTAAAATAATTGATAATCACAAGAAATTTAATATAAAATTCAAAATACATTTTTGATTACAATATTTTTGTTTTTTTGAATTTAAGAAAAATATTGTTGAAAGCAAAAATTTTTCTTTTTGGTTTAAAAATATTTTTTGTACAAACAAAAAAATATATTGTAAATTCAACAATTTTTATTTTGAGTGCTGTTTTGGAACATTGTAGAAACAACAATATTTTTCGTCTAATCAAATCTGTTTTTTTGTTGAATTCAACAAATAAAATTATTAGCCGGGGAACAATAATTATTTTTGTTGTTTTTATACATAATATCATTGAGTTTAAAAAACATTTTTCTGCGCGTTTGAATCAGTTGAAAATGTTCATCTTCAAAATTGATCGGTTTAGTTACATAAGGTTTTTTTTTTTAATTTTTGTACTTGAGAAAAAACCACGTGGTCATTGGGGGGGAGGGGGGTCTGCCAAATGACCACGATAAGCCACATGGGGGGAGGGGGGTTGAAAATCTTCAAAAATATGACCACGTGGTTTCTGGATGGCCCCTAGCCCGTTTTCGTTCGTCAGCCGGTGAGCGCTGAACTTTCCTCCAGTCGGTCGAAACTCCTTCTTTTGGCTAACCTGAGCGTTCAAATCTCCTATGATGATTTTGACGTCGTGGCTTGGGCAGCTGTCATACTCACGTTCCAGCTGCGCGTAGAATGCGTCTTTATCATCATCAGTGCTTCCGGAGTGTGGGCTATGGACGTTGATTATGCTGAAGTTGAAGAACCGGCCTTCAATCCTCAACCTGGACATTCTCTCATTGGTCGGCCACCACCCGATCACGCGCCTTTGCATATCGCTCATCACTATGAAAGCTGTTCCCAGCTCGTGTGTTGCCGCAGCTCTGGTAGATGGTATGATTATACCTCCAAACGTTCGCACCATTGATCTCTTTTAACAAACCTCCTGCAGCGCTACGATACCGAATCTACGGTCCTTGAGTACATCGACGAGCATGCGTGTGCTTCCGATGAAGTTGAGAGATTTGCAACTCCACGAACCGAGTTTCCAATCGCTAGTCCCTTTTCGTCGCAGTGGTCTTCGCCGATGGTTCCGGTCCGTATTCTTTTGTTGATTGTCCGTTGCGTATGTTTTTTAAAAGTCTGGCTTGCAGGGCCTGACATCAAACCCCCTAAATTTCCGGAGGACCATTCCTCCTTATTCCCGGTGGATCATGGTGCACAGTTTCACTTAGTGTCCCTCGCTGGCACTCGGACGATGATCAGCCGCCCCTAACATGGAGAACAGACGCTGTTGTGAGCCGATCCTGACATGGAGAAAAGACGCTCAGTAAGATTTGCACCTCCGGAGAGGAGCAAACCTCCCCTTCCCTGTCAGCATACGACAATAGTTCCCACCGGTAGGGATAGGAGTTGCTGGGTAAGAGGGTAAGGACCACGAGATGGGGTCTATTTTATTCCTTCAGGTACGCGAAGTACCAATGGCACGCTTTACCCAGCATTGGCCGTGCCATCTCAACCTTATCCTCTCTGTATGTATACACTATACAGATATGTAACATACCGTGAGACATTTTTGAGACGCAAGTTGTTATGATAAAAACGAGCTATGGGTAATGTTTTCAACATAACCGCGAGTAGACGTAGGACTTGTATAACGTATTTACATTTAACTTCTAACTTTTGGATCTATGGAGTTTGATTATAGGTATGCTGTGTAGAATTATTAGCAATTTGTTTATTCATAACTTCTGGAAATAAAACCAATAATTAAATACATAATTAGAATTGCTTTGTTTCTAACTATTAAGCCCTTATTTACTCGAGTAAATGTAGGACATTTATAGATTTCTTATTGATGATACATAGTATTGGAAGTTTAAAAATTCTATTTATAAAATTTTCAGACTAGAGCAAAATGTGCTATTTTAGGGGAACTGTCCCGTTTTCCAAACAAAGAAATTCAGCACCAATTTCGTTGCTTCTTTTTGCTAACATGCGTGCTTACTGCTGAAAAAATCACAACAATGAGAAACAAGTCAAGGAGCAGTAACCCTACTAAAATAAAGGAGGTACTGCTAATTAGTCAACGAAAAATTATTTAATTTTTAATTTAATTTAATGCGGACTTATTTAATAGATTTACATGTAATAAAGCGAAATTTCCAAATGAGCAGACCAAATCTCTCTAATTTTGGCCACCCACTTATTTCATGCATATTCGCAGACCCACCGGCAGATCTACCGCTGCACACTTAACTCATTTCACCGTATTCGGTAAATTTTACCGAAATCTCAACAGCAGAACTGTTCGGTAATTTATTTTACAGATTTTTTGTAATTTTTTCCATTGCTCAACTGTCAAAATCACCGAAAATCAGTTAAATTATTTACCGAACAGTTCAGCTGTTGAGATTTCGGTAAAATTTTACCGAATTCGGCGATTTATTTTAAGTGTGTGGTGACTGCATGCTGTCGCTGTGTAGGTAAACACAGCTAACGAACGAACGAAACGAAAAATGCGCGAGCAAAAAGCACGTCAGTACTAGAGGCCTGAATAAGAGAAACGCGGATAGAAAATATGACTCTGCCAACACTGCATCCAATCTTCATCATCAAAGAACAACACATGAAAAGAAAGAAATGGTTTATGTAGATAAAATCTCACAATCCGCTATTTTATATGTCCACATCACATAACAATAGAATACAATAAACAATGTAATTTCATTTCATAATCTATAAATGACTTGCATATATTATATTAAAATACATTCAATTTTGTTTATCTAAAAATTACATAAAATCGAATTTGGCCGTTTTCAGTATTTGAGCCAACATTTTGGCTGCTTGACAGGTCTCCTGCTCGATTGGCTGCTGTTTTTTGACGGTTCGATTGGCGGCACATACCTATCCGCGTTTCTCTTATTCAGGCCTCTAGTCAGTACGCGCTGCTGTCACAAATTGTAATGACTCGCAAACGACAGGCACTGCTTCTTTTATACACAAAGAAAATCTAAATCACCCAGAGTAGTAAAGAAAGACGTAAGTCCTACGTCAAAAAAACTGATTCGGGGGGCTTCAGTTTTGGATGAATTCCTTTAAAAAAGCATCAATTATGTGGATCACTGGTTCTGACAATGTATTTCAACTTGTTTTACACAGCTGTGCGAAAGATATGTAAGATACCCCGAGGCAAGTGAAAATACGGGGTAAGTGGGTACTAGGGATCCTATATTAAGAGATGTGCGAATACTTTTTCAGACGATTTAGCAACGCTGTTACTCTCGTAAACAAACGCTGCCAGCACTTGCCGCACTGAAAAATGTTTAGGCTTGCACATGACTTTACATTCGAAGACACTATTTGATTATTTTGTCTAAGCTCTAGCAGTGTATTTTCGCTAAAATTAAAGAGCAATACAAATGAACACGATATAAGGCATCAACTAGACTACTTTTACTTACGAAAGCAAAACTAATTGTTTATTCGATAAAACTTTTCATAAAATCTATTTCACCAAAATCGCAATACCTTTCGATCTACAACAATAACGATGTTCATTTGGCTCAGATTTTGACAGTTCTCAATGCTCGATTGGCTCAAGATGGCCGCTTTCGCATATCTCTGAATGTAGGATCCCTAGTGGGTACTATGGCTGCCGATTAATCGGTGAACGTTTTTAATGATAACAATGTTCTAGAAAGATGAAGCAGAACTATCAACGAATTCACCTGACATAAAAATATTTGGAATCAAAAACATTTACGGCACCATACTAATGGTATTGTTCAATCATGACTTTGAACTACCGGCAAAATCTATTACTTTTATTTTAATTCAATGGATTTACAACAAAATAGTCATTTATAAATTCATCATTGATTAGGGAAGTGAATATTTTGAGCAATTAAATAATTGTGTGACATCGAAAACGATTTAAAAGTTTTGATTAAAGCCAAAATCGGCAATTTTCATTTGCCCTTGAGTTTAAACATACATGGGGCAAGTGGGACATATTTGAACAACATTTTCGATAGAGCCATTTAACCTATTTTTAGATTGTTGTCTAGTGAAACATATTTACGACACTCATATATCATGTGGATTTGAATCAAATGCAACTGATATCGTTGATTCCGTTGTTAAGAAGTAGTGTACAGTTGATTTACCAAATGTGTATGTGTACTTTCTGAAAATTAGGAAAACGCAATGACTATACGAATTTTTCCGTTTACAGTGCAAATAATCTATTTATTCTACAACAGATCAACAGGTTATTTTTGAACTTCGCATCAGATTCACAGATTTTTACTTAAATAAAGTGCTTAAGACATAAATTGGCCATTTCGTTCTATTACATATTTAAAACACTGCGCATCGCCTGAATAAAAACGTTCCTTTTGAATTTCTAATTTATGTACTAATTTGTGTTCCAAACAGAGAAACATTCATTCGAAAAGTGAACAAAGATTTGTTCATACTTTCCATCTAACACATATGTTAAGAAAGTAAGCTAATAGAAGCCAGGCAACAGTCAGTTAAACAGTGAACCGGGTGTTGTCTTGTTCTTATATCTGCTAACATTGTTTTCCCTTTTTTGCAAAAACAAAAGTCTGACAAGCAATAAACCTCCATCCATGATATGAAATACTATAACTCAGAAATTACATGAACATTATATCTACATTCTTATAATTAGTTACGTTCGACAGTATAAAGCAGAATAGTTCCCACTTGCCCCGTTTGAAGGGGTAAGTGGGTCCCACAGGTAAATTTATTTCTGTCACTACCAATATTTTTTATAACTGAATAAATGGCTTACAACAAGTCCACACTTCAACAACGGAAGCATATGATGACGTATCCGTGGTTAATGTCCTGAAGTACCATGTTTTCTAAGAATGTTTTCTGAACTAGCGCTGAACCTTATGCAATTCCAATCCGAAAATTGTCTAGACCGGCACCGGGAATCGACCCAGCCACCCTCAGCGTGGTCTTGCTTTGTAGCCGCGCGTCTAACCGCACGGCTAAGGAGGGGCCCGTCCTTAGGGTTTTCGTCCTGCTACATCTATAAAACTTAATGCATATATAATTCCCCGTTCTCAGTACAAGCTATATCACTTGATATAGAAACCTTAGATATGAAACATCATATGGATTGTATCCAATAAAAACTGTCAAGATACTCTATCAAATGATATAGTTCGTAGTCTGAGCGGTACATAAGAAATATTCTACAAGACTTTTGAAAATAAATATTTTACAGGGCTACCTTTTCCACGGGAGTAAAGTTTCCATATATGACATGCCATCGAATCGCAGAATAGACCAATATTGGGGATTGTACTACGATACATCTCCCAAGGATGCACCGTTTCTTCTGCATGCATTGGATATATTCAACTTCTCATCAACGTTCAGCCGATACAGTACGGTCCCGCTCACGCTGCAGTCATTCACTACATTAGAAGAGCTGATCAACTATAAAAATATGTACACATTCGGACAAAAATCCAATTTTCAAAGGAAAATGAAAATGGCCCCTGTACTGTACATACAGTCTCGCTGTGATACGCTTACTGGGCGAGAATTGTACGTCAAGGAATTAAGCAAATACATATTAATAGATTCCTACGGAGCATGTTTGAATAATAAAACATTGCCAAATGGAATAACAGACAATTCAATGAATGTTACTGATGTTCGTAACTTCTACGACTTTGCCTCCAAATACAAGTTCATTATTGTTTACCAAGACATGATCTGTGAAGATTATATAATTGATAAGTTTTGGAAATCCTTAAGTCTGGGGATTGTTCCTATTTATTTTGGGGCAACCAACATACGAGTAAGTAGAAAAGCTTTAAGTATTACAATGTTGTTTATATATAATGTACCTTTTTGTTGTTTTCAGCGCTATCTACCAAACCCAAATTCAGCCATTTTGATAGAAGATTTTAGCAGCCCTCAAGAACTAGCGCAATTTATTTCTCAAGTATCCAACAACGAAGATGTTTACACAACTTTCTTGTACCACAAAACCATGGACTTTTACCCAATATCCAATCAGTTATTGGTCAATGCGATCTTCAAGGAAGATATCATGTATTTGGAAAGCAGGAGAACTCGATCAATAGTTGAATTCGAGTGCACCGCATGCGTACAAAGTTATCACCAGGAACATCATCAATCTCATCAGAAAGAGATATCATGCGAACTCCCGTACTTTCCACCTGGAAATTTCACTCTCAAGGCACTACCACGTGTTCAAGAATTTATCGAAAAAGCTCGGATGGAAGCAGCTATTGTGCACAAAATGGCAGACGTGAGAGCAACGTAATAATTAGAGATCTGTCGATATCCCTAATAAGGCTATTTTTTATGAATACGATACAAAACAAAAGATCATAGTTTTTTCTCAGTTGGGGCGCAGTTGTATGGAAAAACCCAAACTTCATCCAATCTAGTGAGATCAAGATTTTACTAAATCGTATGGGAAAACGTATTTTTTTACATTTTTGCTCTTAGCGGCTTCAATTTATCGCCAATCACGTGACTTAATACGTTAGCATATAGTCTGAAAGACTTTGCCGAAGAAGGTACGTACCTAGCTGGAAGGTCTACAAAAAATGTTATTACGCATCGAAACTTGATTGCTCAAACCAGAGTCTATTATATAGAGTTGCGCAAAGAGGATCTTCTTACTCTTATTCTGAATGATGCTTTTGTTATTATGTTGAAAACTTTCATTTTTGTTCAACCCTTCAAGTGACTTCACGGGAGTGATCACTTCTAAATCTTTTTAATTCGATAACCAAAGTCACCTACAGAGTGCAAACACGTGAGTTTCTTGTTGCAACTTTATTGGGGGGTGTATTGAAGTTTTTTGAAGCTGTTTTTTAGAACAAATCTAATACATTTCAATTCATGAGTTTTAATTCGCCATAATAATCATCAGGCGATAACAATACTTCCGCCTTACCAACAATCATTTGTTTACTTTGCTCGATAGGTAGACGGTTTGACAGTTCAATAGGTAGATTTAGCTTCACTCTTTGCGTAACTCTATATATAATAGACTCTGGCTCAAACATGTTCAAACTAGGGATCCTATAATGAGAGATATGCAAATACTTTTCAAAACGATTTAGCAACGCTGTTACTTTTGTTAGCAAACGCTTCCAGCACTTGCCGCAGCGGAAAATGTTGAAGCTTGTATATGACTTCGCATTTGATAACAATTTGGAACATGTTTGTCTATCCACTAACAGTGTTTAAATAGGCATTGTCAATAAAATAAAAGTGCAACACTAGACTACTTCACTTCTAGTGCAACACTAGATTACTTCTACTCGTGAAAGTAAAACAAATTGTTTATTCGATAAAACTTTTCTTAAAATCTATCTCAATACCTCTCAATCTGCAACAATAACAACGTTCATTTGGCTCACGTTTTGACAGTTCTCAATGCAAAAAAATATTGATCTTATTGAGAAATTATTGGTCCACGTAGTTCGGCAGTGCTGACAGAATAAACGATTTTTTGCATATGATTAGAACAATCAATCTTAAAAACGTTATAACTTTTTTCGTGAACGTTCCAGCAACAAACGTTCTTCAGCAAAGTTTTTCGTCATCCTTTGGGTTATAATTTAATGCAATGTGCTACTTGGTTTACGATGAACTGAAACCTCTAGAAGTAGTAATGCAAAAAACACGTTTTCACAATTTCATTACAAACTTCAAACGCGATGCGGAAAACGAGTTGTTTGGGATCCACACTGGTTTCAAAAAATCATTGATTTGAAAAAATGACCATGACACCCCACTCTATGCATACAGCCTTGATTTAAGACGAAAAGTTTCAGAATGGTATCAATTGAAGAACGTTGAAAGCAAAGTTCAGAATGTAGATTGCTTAAGTGAATTCATAGGTGATAGGTAATCATAGGTGATCATTTGAATGGAAGCAAATGAAGCATATGTTTATACCACCCCCCTGAAATGAGATGTAGTTCTTGAAGCCGTCTACCGATTGGGTGGCGCTAGGGTTGCCTTTCCCAATTTAAGCTCCGTTCATACCGCCTCGAGAGCATTGGCGATTGGCACTTTGATGTTTCATGAAGAAGAAGAAGCAGAAAGATGATAATCAAAAATAGTCGCACAGGAAAACATACAAAGAAATTTTTGAAACACTTCTTTAAAATTCTAGAAGCAATATAATTAAAAACGGTAAGCAGTACGGGGTTAGTCTTGTTTTTTACTGCACAATAAACACAATATTTCAATTTCAATTTTTATTCTGTGATATCATACTTAATACACAGTATAAGAAAAGTCCAACCCCGTACTGTTTACCGTTTTTAATTATATTTCCTCTAGAATTTCAAAGAAGAGTTTCAAAAATATCCTCGTATGTTTTCCCGCGCGAAATTTTTTGAATATCATCTTTCTGCTTCTTCTTCTTCATGCAACATCAAAGCGCCAATTAATTACGTCGAAAATCACGCAACAATGCAATACATCTCGTTGAATATATTTAATTTAACAATGCAACACATGCCGCTTACGCCGATTACGCATCCGACTGTTCTGACTTCGTGTGTTTATTGCTTAACCGGCAATGTTTACATCCAGCACCATGTTTTTGGCTTCAGTCGAGTTGTTCGTGGATGACAGCCGTTTCATGGGGGTGGTTTATACCAGAGACGATGGTATTATATAGAGACACGCGGTGTTATGTGAGAGTTCTATTTGTACACCACTGTCCGTCACTCTACGTAGCGTTCCTTACTGTTGCTGTACGTTTTTACGTAGACGAACCATTAGATCACGGAGTGGAAGCATTAAGATTACGGGCGCATTAGATTTATTCTAGTGTGAATAAAACACTGAAATTGTGAGTAGGCTATTCAATGTTCATTGTAAACTATGTGAAATTAAGAAATATATTTCAGCTTTGATCTACGTGTTTTCAATTTGTTCTGCTTTAAGAGCAGTGCCCGTCGCTATTGTTTCCAACACGCGGAGAGAATAAAAGCAATTCTGGCTTCACGGCCAGCAGTCAAAAAAATTCTGTGCGATCGGCAACATAAAAAATTGTGAGAACTTGAAGTGACTCTCAGTGTGAGCAGTTATTTCGTTTGCTCCAACTACATATTTTCTCTTGTTTAGCACCATTTCCTTATATTCAACAGTAAATATGATTAAATACCATATATAAATTTGCTATGAGAACTCTGAAAACATCTTCATTCACTGAACTCTCGATTGGTAATGTTTGTTTACTTTGCTCGTTTGGTACCGCGTTTGACGGTTCGTTTGGTACTTTCGGCTTCACTGTTTGCGGGTCTCTATCTATAAACAACGTCTCTGGTTTATACAGCGATCCTTATTTGGCTGTTTAAGACTACCTAAGGGTCAATTTCTTCACCACCGCTGAACTCTTAAGCGGTGCTTACCCATACGCTTAAAACTGGTTTAAGCACTAAGCGGAGGTAAAGAAATCGGTCCTAAGTAAAGGAATGAAAACTATATGAAAAATAAGCCATACACAGATAGAAAAATCCACTGAAATTTACGCGAAAAATCATGCACGCATATAAATGAAAGCGCAATTCCACACGGGATACAGCCTAAATGTATACAATATTTGACGTGAATCGTCAATATTCCACACAAGTTGTAAGCAATCTTGTTAGAAAGAGGACCATTTCAGCGAAGAATAGCGTAAATTTCCGCATGTCAAGTTTTATGCGCTGTTTATTTTTCATTATTTTTTCTGTGCAGGTAAAACAACAAGTTTATTTAAAAAAACGGAACAAACAAATGTAGGGTAAGACGGTATAATATGCCCCTAAGGCAAAACCTATAATAACTTTTTTCTTTTCAACGGAATTTATGTAAACTTTGTGTTATTTGGTACTCCAAAAAGTTTCAAATGCTTTGCCTGTGTGTAGTTATATAAAATATCACAGAGAACACGTAATAAAGCTTTTTTGAAAGTCGTGAAAATGGATTTTAACAAGTGCCTGGGCAAAACGTCCCACCTTAACCAAAGTGTTTCATAGCCTATCTATCCCATAATAAAAAAGGTTACAAACCCCTATGTACTTGACATTGAAAAACCAACATAAGACCATTTAAGCAAGTTCGAATTACATTACGATAGTGTCCATACCAGCAACTGCTGCTGGGCTCGCCGCGCATGTGCCCAGTTGGTAAGGATATATCGTCCTGCATACACTGGGGCGTTTTGATTCTTCTTCTTTATTGGCATTACATCCCCACACTGGGGCAGCGCTGCCTCGCAGCTTTGTGTTCATTAAGCACTTCCACAGTCATTAACTGCAAGGTTTCTAAGCCAGGTTACCATTTTTGCATTCGTATATCATGAGGCTAGGCACGATGATACTTTTATGCCCAGGGAAGTCGAGACAATTTCCAATCCGAAAATTGTCTAGACCGGCACCGGGAATCGAACCCAGCCACCCTCAGCATGGTCTTGCTTTGTAGCCGCGCGTCTTACCGCACGGCTAAGGATGGCTCCTGTACGTTTTAATTAGTGAAACATATTTTCAATATACCCAGAAAAAAAATTGTTGCCTAACTTAGTGCTCCGGTCAAGTTTTGCGAACAGTACACTGCCACTCGCATATTAGCCCCATTTAACTTTTCATCTCTTTTAAGTTAACCCAGTGAGAAGTCTTTATTTCAAAAGTACTTCCATACATCATAATCATAATTGCGATTTTGTATGCCCATGAGTGAAAAAAATACCAAGTCATGTGCGTCCCATATTGAAAGTACCCGCATAACAGCCCCATTAGGAATTAACATGACCTGATTGCATAAAACTAAACAATATGTCAATCAAACTAAATCGTTTAACAATAATCTATCGTATGATGAAAAACTTAGCAAAATTTCAACAAGATCCGATGATGTTTCAATTTGTTAAATTTTTTAAAGGTTTATATGGAAGATGCAATGTGGAACTTCAATGGCTATTATCTCAGTTTTCCAAAAAACGGTATGGGGCTGATATGCAAGTGGAGGCAGTATAGCAACGTCGCTGTATAATGTTGCAACCATGAGCAACCAAACATGAAATAATTATGTAATATAAAAATACTTCCACATTCGTATTGTATGATGGTCAAACAACCAATTCTTATTTGTATTTTGAGAACCGAAGGAAGATAAGCAATTGTAGGGGATCTGGGGCATTATAAACACCCTGGGCAGATTGGAATCCCCAAATATATAAATTTGGCAAAAAAGTTAGAATGTTTTCCAAATTATTAAAAATTATAAGTTTCACCTCCCATAAAATAAGCTTTAGTTTGTCATAGAACATGATTTCCCAATTAGTCATCATCCTATATCATAATTCTGTTATTAACAGTGCTCCGGTATCCATTTGCGATAAGTTGATTTTTACAATATTTCAAACAATTTAAAAAAAAATGAAACATAATCTGAACCTCACCGAACCAGTATACTGATGCTTTTATATCGTGTCCTTCTCGTGTTATGATGGTGCGGAATTTTAAATCGCTATAAAATATAATGCAGACAACAAAAAAGCAATAGAAGCAATAGAGAACACAGAAAGTGCAACAAAAAAGGAAGCGCTTTAGTTCTCTTATTAATAAAGTTGATCGGTACAGCCCATTGGAGGGATTGGTGTTGCAAGTCGGTGGATAGGAACTGCCACAGCTTACATAACGCTTAGCCCCCTGCAATCTTGCAATAAGTGTGACGTTCCATATAAAAAAATCAGATGCTTTGTACAATCAGTGCGACATACATACATGTATGAAGGCGGCTGAAAATGGAAAATGTTTGCGTTTCGTAATCAATCCTCATCTATTCACCATAGAATTGAAGTTTCTTCATAGATACCGTCCATAAATGACGTCGCCCAAGTTTAAACCCGATGTTTGAACATTGTAAATTGCTCCTGGGTATATCGGAGTTCCGGCTCGTGTTCAGATTGCTATGTGCAGTGGGCAACCTCTATAAAAAGCTGCATGTATCCGCAAGTAGGTCCCACCAAAGCGACCGTGTGCCGCTCAAAGCGCACAAGCCCAAGTCCTGGTGTTAGGTGGGACCACAAAACAGATAGGTATCATAGAACAAACTGCAAATTTCAAAGTAGGCTTTTTGTGTAGCAATAATCGACGAACGGCACTCCCGTATATCCAAGTCGAAAGACAGAGACAGCAAAGCATGCGATGCTACTCTGTCTAATGCGCGTTTTTAAGTAAAGCTTGACTTCCACCGCTAGGTTCGCTGGCGTTCCAACATCATGGAAGGACCACATTTCACAGCAAAGATGCCTATATGTTATGTGGTGGGACGCTAAACAGCCCTGACACGACGGCCCTCCGACGAGACAGGAGGTTTGCGCAGGCCCAATAAGCCGCCTAGAAAACCAATCATTACGAACAATATAAGAGATAATGCGACTCGATATAATCGGCAAAGACCTAGGCGACGAATACAGGATCACGATTGGAAGCTTGGAACATGGAATTGCAAGTCGCTAGGTTTCGAAGGTTGCGACAGGATGATCTACGATGAATTACAACCCCGCAACTTCGACGTCGTGGCGCTGCAGGAGATTTGCTGGACAGGACAGAAAGTGTGGAAAAGCGGGCATCGAGCGGTTACCTTCTACCAAAGCTGTGGCACCACCAACGAGCTGGGAACCGGCTTCATAGTGCTGGGTAAGATGCGCCAACGCGTGATTGGGTGGCAGCCAATCAACGCAAGGATGTGCAAGCTGAGGATTAAAGGCCGTTTCTTCAACTATATCATCATCAACGTGCACTGCCCACACGAAGGAAGACCCGACGACGAGAAAGAAGCGTTCTACGCACAGCTGGAGCAGACATACGATAGATGCCCACTGCGGGACGTTAAAATCGTCATCGGTGACATGAACGCACAGGTAGGAAGGGAGGAAATGTATAGACCGGTCATCGGACCGGATAGTCTGCACACCGTATCGAATGACAACGGCCAACGATGCATAAACTTTGCAGCCTCCCGCGGAATGGTAGTCCGAAGCACCTTCTTTCCCCGCAAAAATATTCACAAGGCCACATGGAGATCACCTAACCAAGAAACGGAAAACCAAATCGACCACGTTCTAATCGACGGTAAATTCTTCTCCGACATCACGAACGTCCGCACTTACCGCAGTGCGAATATTGAATCCGACCACTACCTCGTTGCAGTATGCCTGCGCTCAAAACTCTCGACGGTGTACAACACGCGTCGAAATCGGACGCCGCGGCTTAACATTGGGCGGCTACAAGACGGTAGACTAGCCCAAGAATACGCGCAGCAGCTGGAAGTGGCACCTCCAACGGAAGAGCAGCTAGGCGCAGCGTCTCTTGAAGATGGCTGGAGAGATATTCGATCCGCCATTGGTAGCACCGCAACCGCTGCACTTGGCACGGTGCCCCCGGATCAGAAAAAAGACTGGTATGACGGCGAATGTGAGCAGTTAGTGGAAGAGAAGAATGCAGCATGGGCGAGATTGCTGCAACACCGCACGAGGGCGAACGAGGCACGATATAAACAGGGGCGGAACGGACAAAACTCGATTTTCCGGAGGAAAAAGCGCCAACAGGAAGATCGAGACCGTGAAGAGACGGAGGGACTGCACCGCGCTAATAACGCACGAAAGTTCTATGAGAAGCTGAACCGTTCACGTAAGGGCCACGTGCCACAGCCCGATATGTGTAAGGACATAAACGGGAACCTTCTTACGAACGAGCGTGAGGTGATCCAAAGGTGGCGGCAGCACTACGAAGAGCACCTGAATGGCGATATGGCAGACAACGGTGGCGGTATGGTGATGAACCTAGGAGCACGCGCGCAGGACATGCGACTTCCGGCTCCGAATCTCCAGGAAATCCAGGAGGAGATCGGCCGGCTGAAAAACAACAAAGCCCCTGGAGTTGACCAACTACCAGGAGAGCTGTTTAAACACGGTGGTGAAGCACTGGCTAGAGCGCTGCACTGAGTGATTACCAAGGTTTGGGAGGATGAGGTTCTGCCGCAGGAGTGGATGGAAGGTGTCGTGTGTCCCATCTACAAAAAGGGCGATAAGCTGGATTGTAGCAACTACCGCGCAATCACATTGCTGAACGCCGCCTACAAGGTACTCTCCCAAATTGTATGCCGTCGACTAACACCAATTGCAAGAGAGTTCGTGGGGCAGTACCAGGCGGGATTTATGGGTGAACGCTCTACCACAGACCAGGTGTTCGCCATACGTCAGGTATTGCAGAAATGCCGCGAATACCAACGTGCCCACACATCATCTATTTATCGACTTCAAAGCCGCATATGATACAACCGATCGGGACCAGCTATGGCAGCTAATGCACGAAAACGGATTTCCGGATAATGATACGGTTGATCAAGGCGACGATGGATCGGGTGATGTGCGCAGTTCGAGTTTCAGGGGCATTCTCGAGTCCCTTCGAAACCCGTAGAGGGTTACGGCAAGGTGATGGTCTTTCGTGTCTGCTATTCAACATTGCTTTGGAGGGAGTAATACGAAGGGCAGGGATTGACACGAGTGGTACGATTTTCACGAAGTCCGTCCAGTTATTTGGTTTCGCCGACTGAAAAGCGAAGCTAAACGGATTGGACTAGTCATCAACACGTCGAAGACGAAGTACATGATAGGAAGAGGCTCAAGAGAGGTCAATGTGAGCCACCCGAGTTTCTATCGGTGGTGACGAAATCGAGGTGGTTGAAGAATTCGTGTACTTGGGCTCACTGGTGACCGCCGATAACGATACCAGCAGAGAAATTCGGAGACGCATAGTGGCTGGAAATCGTACGTACTTTGGACTCCGCAAGACGCTCCGATCGAATAGAGTTCGCCGCCGTACCAAACTGACTATCTACAAAACGCTTATAAGACCGGTAGTTCTCTACGGACACGAGACCTGGACGATGCTCGTGGAGGACCAACGCGCACTGGGAGTTTTCGAAAGGAAAGTGTTGCGTACCATCTATGGTGGGTTGCAGATGGCGGACGGTACGTGGAGGAGGCGAATGAACCACGAGTTGCATCAGCTGTTGGGAGAACCATCCATCGTTCACACCGCGAAAATCGGAAGACTGCGGTGGGCCGGGCACGTAGCCAGAATGTCGGACAGTAATCCGGTGAAAATGGTTCTCGACAACGATCCGACGGGAACAAGAAGGCGAGGTGCACAGCGGGCAAGGTGGATCGATCAGGTGGAGGACGACTTGCGGACCCTCCGCAGACTGCGTGGTTGGCGAAGTGCAGACATGGACCGAGCTGAATGGAGAAGTCTTTTATGTGCAGCACAGGCCACTCCGGCCTTAGTCTGATGATAAATAAACTAAATCTGTCCTTGATCAGAATGAAACTCAAGAGCATTCAATAATAACATGCTAATTCGCCTTATGGGGGACTAATTTTGTAAATAATTTTGTTTAATACTTTAAAAATGAGTGAGATTTATATAGAAGTAAATTTGAGAATGAGCACACATAGGTATGTGAATAACTGATCCATTAATGTCTCAATATATGCTCTCATTTGCTATCTACTTCTTCTCCTTCTTCTATGACTCTACATTCCAACTGGAACTTGGCCTGCTTTTCAACTTGGTATTCTATTAGCATTTCCACATGCCCGCCAATGCATGGGTATGTATCTCGTGTGACAAGTACAATGGATACACTATGACCCGGGAGTCAAGAATGTTTCCCACCCGAAAACATCCTGGACCGAACCGAGAATCGAACTCGCTATCTCCGGATTGGAAATCTTACGCACGCAAGGCTAACTGGAGCCCCTTATTTGCTATCTAACTTTCACTGAAAAAAAATTGGAATTCCTTCTGTTTTTACGTTTTTACTTTTTTTGTACATGCTTCTATAAGGTCTTCAATTAATATATTATCAATTCAGTAGAAAACCGAATTAGCCGCCAGCAAAGTTTTGTCTCACAATCCATACGTTAAATCTAAATCCGGAAGTAATGCGCTTTACCAAATGAAAACAGCGCAGAACTTCTGAAGTTAGGTTTAGCATACGGATTGTGAGAAAAATCCAATTTCGCTAATCGCCCATTTCGGGTTTCTACTGAATTGATAATAAACTGTTTTCGTGGCGAGCGCGAAATTAGGGCAACGAGATGAGCCGGCCAAGGGCCGAAAGTATCGTTAATAAATAGGGGAAAAGACGGCTTTGGCAGGATTTGTTCTATTATTGGCAGGGGGTCTTTTGTCGACCGAATTTTATGAAATTTGGCCACAATATTCTTTGATAAGCAAAGAATGTTTAGGCCAACTTTGAGCATAATCAGTCATAAAAACCCCCCTGCCATGCCAATAATAGAACAAAACCTGCCAAAGCCGTCATTCCCCCTACTATAATAATAATAAGTTAAGGCACATCATAGTACACTAATTTTGAGCAACATTATGATCCGCAGTCATTACATGTCAAAATACGAGAAAGGCAAAAAGAAATATAGTTACCTATCTGCAAGCGTTAATGTTAAATATCAGAATATCATCATAATGTAAATTCTAATAAGAAACTGGCTATGTATAGCTTTTGAATCAGGTCTGTTCAAAAAAGGTTCAGGCGGATGCTGTACTCAATATCTACATATGATGAGCACATGCAAGCGCGTCCAGTGAGCTAATTGATCCAGCCAAACTTGACATTGCGCGACATCATCAATTAAACTAATAACCGTCGGATCGGTTAGCATAATAATAATGCAAGGGTCACACAATCTCAATATAATGAAGTGAATAACAAAATTTTTATGGTTCAAAGTATGAGAAATATACCATTAAGAAAAATGATTATTACGTTCATTATCCGTTCATAATATAATTCTATTACTTCAATCTAGTACCACAATATCGAAATTAAAGGTGCCTGATGTGGGTGTGGGTGCAAATCGAACGGTACAGGTGAGAAATACAACGATACATACTAACATTCATAAACACCTGTTAAGTATAGAAAGAAACCAGATTTTTATGTAATATTGTATGGATGCATGTCACCGCGCGCTCTGGTGTAAGTAACAGCGACAGAATAATAAAGTGCTTAATCGTGGCGTCGTTTGTAAAGGCGAATTAGTTCGCTGCGCGTACATCACCAGTTTGGTGAGCAACTCATTGTTTTTACTAGGTTTCTAGTTGGAAAGGTAACGCCCAGTGCACGTTGGGGGAAAACACGATAGTTCTCCTCTGAGTATCACTTTAAATAATCATGAATTGATCTATTATAGGCTTTAATAATATCATTGAAAGAAAAGTGACTCAGTATGAATGAATACGATAGTGAAAGGCGTCTTGCCTTCCTGTATCCCCTTATCGGTGCGTTATCATTTATCTGCTGCATATCGACCGCCGTAGCATGGCATCATTGGCGGTATGTGCTGGACACTTGTGTTGAAACCAACTGCGGGTGCATTCTGAACGGACGATCAACACCAACATTCTTCACGGGAGGCCACATCGCATATTGCCATTGGGCCACCTATGGACTGGTTTTACCCATTATCTTCTGTGTTATATTCGGTATATTTCATGTGTTTCGAGTATGCTGTGGAACAGGGTTGTTAATCGATAAATTATCATCGTTAATTTAACGCCAACTTCGATAACGATAACACTTTTACGATAATGCTTCGTTGACGATAAAATGAGCGTTGAATTAACGTTATCGTTATCGAGTATTCGTTGATTTATCGATAATTATCGAGTTAACTGTAACATGTACTACAGTTTGAGGTGCAAATATTCACAAGTTGGATTTGCAATATCTATTTTAAAAATATTGTATCGCCTTACAATATTCGAGAACGCCTTTAAATCTTGGAATTAAATTGGTATTCAAGGAGGTCACCGAATTGACCAAAACATTATTTCGTTCAATCATTAAAGTTCTTACAGAGTCGCAGTTCTACATAGTAGAGAATCTGAGAGCATTTTTCATGTCTACCTATACTTATGTTTAATCTTTCATTATTAACAAAACTTCTGTTTTGAAGATCCGGAGCACCCAGTTATATGAATATTTTATGACTCACAGTTTAGACTAAACTCCTTAGTCTAACCAAATCATAGGTGACGAAGTAAGTCCACCAATCTGTTGAGAGAATGTTCACTCGGTACTGGTGCTGCCTGGAATGCAGCACTACAGATCGCTGCATCAAATAAATTTCTAGTACTTGGATCCCAATATATTGCCGATGACATCTATGCTGCATAGTGAAAAAACGCTAACCACTAACAGAGCACCTCACTTCTCATCGTTTCGTAGAGCAGCATGCATTAAGCAACAATTAAAGAGTGCCCCGCTTTAATCAAAATTAACTCTGATCAACCAGCTGCAAACAATTTGTTCCATTCTCGACTTCTGTCAAAATTTTACACCAACTTTATTCGCGTAATCTAGTAACCACATTATCGCAAAATTATCGAGTTAACTTACGTTAAATTATCGAACTACGATAATAATTCAGTTGATTCATCGTCATCGTAGCAACCGATAACGTTGATCACAATCAACTTTATCGGCGATGACGATAAATTAACGATTAACAACCCTGCTGTGGAAGACCAAGAGGACACACTCAAACCGCAACTGTTCGACAAAGGTGAGTCTATATCCTAGTACATATTGGGATAAACCTTAACAAGAGGAAAAGGAACAACATCATAAAGAGAAATGTTTACTAACCAATGAGATAATTATAATCAATTAAATTAGGCCGATACAAATTTTAAAATCTATTTTGTCTCCCTCCCCCTCTGATTTTTTTGCCAAAAAAATATATTTTAAGGGGGCAACAAAATAATATTCGGATAATTTTGAGGTTTTACAAAACTTTATTTAACAAATCCGAGGAGTTTTATGATTTTTTTCATTTAAATGTTTATTTTTATTATTCTCCCCCTTGACCTTTCGGAGACCAGTAGGACAAAATGTTAATTAAAAATTTGTAACGGCCTTACAGTCGAGAGTAGATGCTCAAATGCAATTATATCTCCGCATTAACCACACCACTATGTCCTTATATCGGAATTACCACATCAGTACATCCGGATGGAGGGTTTCAGTTAGCCTTTTACATTTTGTTTTCACTGCCGATATAAGTTTTTTTAAGTGGAAAAGATTTTACATTTTGGTCGTGCCAGGAACTTATAACTGGTTATGAGTTAAAGGGCTGTATTATAAACGATATCACTGATTTGCCTATTGCGAAAAATCAGGACTAAAAGGAAATATCGGACGAAGATTTTACTGCCCATGATCGCATATTTGTAACATTTGCATATTTGTCGATTTTGAGATAAGTTTATGAATCATCTACAATTTGCTAGTTCTTCCAGCTGACCAGGTGAAACAAAAAAGTTTGTTCCAAAAAACTCGAAAAAACTACCAAGTTGTTTTGTAACATTAAGCAAAGTGACCGCATAACCGTAACACTAAAAAGCTTTATTGAAGATACGCCATGTGCTGTGAACAAAAATTTACGCAAGTAGTTTGCATTGAAATATCAAGTAATGGAAATGTTTTTACCGAAGATTCCAACTAGATAAAGTAATTGTGCAATTTTTGGGATTTTTTAGAATATCATTGAGATTTGCATACTCATTCATATCACAAACTTCATCGTTCCATTTCTCCCATGCCTACTTTTGTCGATTGTTACAAATATGCAGTTTAGCAGTTCACTGTATAGTTATCAATATCAGTTCACAGAGAACGGAAATAACCGCAAACTGGGTGGCTACAAATGCCCTTCCTACAAGACGGTGATCGCAGACTACCAGCAATCCAGATAGATCTGAATTATTGCGAAATTACACATCAACTGCTGTAGCAGTCAACAACAGACACGATGTGTGACGTCGCGATAACTACAGAGCTCACGGTGTCTTTGTCCAAATAGGCTCATTTTCAAAAAATCAGTAAACACTCACTACACGAACGTCATGGTTTTCCTCTTTCACGTTTTTTAAAAATGTTCTATCGAGGATAGTTTTTTCATACGTTTTAGGGGTGGGGGCGGTGGTGAGATTTCTATGTAGTTTGCTCTAAAAATAGCGACAAAAACATGTTCCAGACTTTTTCCTTAATAAAGACACAAAAAAAATGTTCCAGACTTCCAGATCCGCCGAACTGCATAAAGCTTATACTTATACTACTCGTGTGTAGGTGTTTCAGAGATACTGGACCCTGGGCTACAGACAGAACGGAACTGCTGCGATACAAGTTATGAGCAAATCCCTATTCTATAAGTGGCGTAGAGTTCAAGCAAGTATATTTCTTCTTCTTCAATGGCTCTACATTCTAACTGGAATTTGGCCGGCTTTTCAACTTAGTATTCTATTAGCATTTCCACAGTTATTGATTGAAAGCTTACTATGCCCGTCAATGCATGAGTATGTATCTTGTGTGGCAAGTACAATGGATACACTAAGCCCAGGGTATCGAGAATGTTTCCAACTCGAAAACATCTCAGGTCGGACCGAGAATCGAACTCGCCATCTCCGGATTGGCAATCCTACGCCTTTGCTCGCAAAGCTACTGGAGAACCAGTAGCAAGTATTTATTATTGCCGAAGTAAACGGTGTTTTTGTAACCAGCTGTAATGCACCTCTAGGATGGACCATATATGGATCTGCATGGGAAGAATCCATAATAGTACAGCAAAGACACACAAATACCAAATACCTTTTTCTCTTTCTTACAGATCTGGTGAAGTAGTCGTTATGACAACCAAGACCGACGTTACGGACGATGATGATATCAGCCCATACTACTGGATACCTGTGAGCATTATCGGTAGCTTCATGGCGTTGTTCACATTAGTTCACGCGGCCATGTACCTGGATGGTTTCTTATATAGTTGCAAGCAGTACCGCAATGAGTTGATCAAATATATGCAGGCCAGCGGACCGTTGGTGGCTTCGATCCAGGGGCGCTTATCCTGCGCATCTGTATTCGATTTTATGGACTATCTCCACCAGGACGTCTCATGGGATAGACGACGCGAGGGAAGAATCAATACGTCGGCCGCACTTATCATCGGTATAATTTGCTCTTGGACTTGCATTGCCCTATGGATCTGGACGGTGGTCATTGCAGTACAGCGCGCAAGGGCAAGCCGGCGTGTCCGTGTTTGAAATCACAAATTGAGAGATTTCTTACGTAACGGCATTCAGCTGGATGCAACTCATCATGGTGTTCAAACTTCAATACGCCCATCCATTATTTGCCTATATGACTTGTCAGGGAGACATGTGCCTTTTAAACATTTTTACAAAACAAACCAGACATTATTTTAAAATCATTCAATTTGACTTCACATTCCATTATTCCATAGGAATGTTTATTTTATAAGCCTAAGCTTTGCTTAAGATTTTAAAAGACAATAAAACATAAGATACAATTAATACTATATTCAGATTAACTTGTTTTAATCAATGATATATGTGTTTGGACCAAGCTTACTACATGATTATGTATGACCGCCTATTATTTTGAACGTGGTGGTGTTGTAAATCACTGAATTTATTCCGTCCACATGTTCCCTGGCGATAGGATGTGCAGCTACAAAGCAAGAACAAGTTAGTGTTGGCTGAATTTGATTCCAGGTTCGGACTAAAAATTTTGTTTTTTCACACGAATACATTTTTGCAATTTGGCAACTGCAATATATTCGATGTGTGAATTCACATAAATTCAATTATTACTTATACAATATATATATACTTATACAATACTTATACAAGATCGCTCATGAAATTTGATTATAAACTTAATGTTTCACATTTTTCATTTGATTAAGTCTTCATTTGTATACTCAACGCGAAGACTGATTATATGTGCGTGCGCTTATAAACATTATTAGTTATACTTATTGGCGCTTTGATGTTGCATGAAAAAGAAGAAGAAGCAGAAATATGAAAATTGAAAAAAAACTCCTCGGGAAAGCATACGAAGAAGTTTTTAAAACTCTTCTCAGAAATTCTAAAAGCATTTTAATTAAAAACGGTAAGGCGGGATTAGGGGTAAGACGCGCGGCTACAAAGCAAGACCATGCTGAGGGTGGCTGGGTTCGTTTCCCGGTGCCGGTCTAGGCAATTTTCGGATTGGAAATTGTCTCGACTTCCCTGGGCATAAAAGTATCATCGTGTTAGCCTCATGATATACGAATGCAAAAATGGTAACCTGGCTTAGAAACCTCGCAGTTAATAACTGTGGAAGTGCTTAATGAACACTAAGCTGCGAGGCGGCTCTGTCCCAGTGTGGGGATGTAATGCCAATAAGAAGAAGAAGGGATTAGGGTTTGGCGGGATCCACACTCCTTGGTGCGTAAAATTTCCTTTTGTTCAATGCAAAAAGTAAACAACATTGACGCTTGTCAAAACGCCCCCAATTAACGGCAGGCATTCGCCGGCGGTTCACCGCAGTCATCCGATTTTTGCAGTGTGAACGTTCTCCCAACAGCTGATGCAACTCGTGGTCCTCCACGAGCATCGTCCAGGTCTCGTGTCCGTAGAAAACTACCGGCATAAGCGTTTTGTAGATAGTCAGTTTGGTACGGCGGCGAACTCTATTCAATCGGAGCGTTTTGGGGAGTCCAAAGTACGTAAGATTTTCTGCCATGATGCGTCTCCGAATTTCTCTGCTGGTATCGTTTCTGGAGGTCACCAGTGAGCCCCAGTACACAAATTCTTCAACCACCTCGATTTCGTCACCGCCAATGCAAACTCGTAGTGGGTGGCTTGTGTTGTCCTCTCTTGAGCCTCTTCCAAACCACGTACTTCGTCTTCGACGTGTTGATGACTAGTCCTCTGATGTAGGCTTCCTCCATCCTCTCAAAGTTACGTGCAATGTCGTCTTCGAAACCTAATAGGACTTCGTAAAAATCGTACCACTCGTGCCAATTCTTACCCTTCGCATTACTCCCTCCAGTAGAAGCATACGTAAAAGAACGGTAGTGGCGCTGTAGTCATTTAAATGAGTTTGTTAAATTATGTTTCAACAAGCTACAGTTGGCCATAATTTATGCATCATATTGTACCTAGTGTATGTCTTGCGCTTAGAAGAATTTCTACTGTTTACCTTAGATCGTATGGTTTGGAGCGATAAAGGATAGCTGCAGCTTGCACCAGAAGCAACAATCACGGTTGTAACTTTAATAAAGTTGAGTTTATTCATGAAACAATCGATGAAGATAAATCAATCAATACAGTTACGTCCCTTATGATCCTAATACTAATGACACACTGGTGGTATAAGTACCATGGTACAATAATCTTGAAATGAGTACCATACCAATTATTGTATTTATCAAAGATAGACTTGGAATAATTTTCTTGTCCTCTTGAACCATGGTACAAGTACCACAGGTGTGTCTTTAGTATTAGCGCGAGATGTTTTTATTTTTTCATTACCAACATCGGTTTGACACTTGTAGTACCAGTTCTTTGGCTGCCAGGTCAGGTCGGGTCGAAGTAACCTAGATGTTAGTCACGCGAACAGGAAGGACATTAACAATCTTATACTTTTGAATCAACTCTCCCTCCAAAGCGATGTTGAATAGCAGGCCATACCTTGCCGTAACACTATAATGCATGATTTGTTCTATGCGGGAATTTACCTCTACGCGTTATTTCCGCAAAGCTTCCCAAATTTTTCTTTTTCTACGTAACACAACACGCTTGATTAAATACTCACAAAACTAGGTATAATTACAATTTATTATTTGCTTATAAACAGTACTTAAATTAGGAGCTCCTTTTTGTATAAAGAAAATATTTAAAAAATATTCAGAATCACAGCTAACAAGTGTACCTTAAAATATACATAATCAAACCCATCTTAAGGAAACACTTGTTTCCGGTTTGCCTCCGTCGACCAACCAAACTGTTCATGGTGGCCTACAACTGAAAGTTTTGTGAATTGTTACAATCTGGACCTAGCGAATTTCGATAGCTTCTTGTCATAATTCTACTTGGGAATTGAGTCAAAAATCTACATATATTGTGATCGCAGTTCTTTTAATTTTTTTGAACTTCCTCCGGTGACGTTCCACAAGACGTAGAGTGAACTCAAAGCCAACCCGATTCCTCCTCCCATGGCACATTTTCTCAAGCCTGCGGTAGATTTGTACAGCAGTCCGGTGGCGCCGCCGGCTGCTATGGTATTAATATCATCGTCCTCCCCACGCGCATACTGGAGCAATACACCAAACGCAGAATACATCACGGCCAGGGTTCCGAGGGTGTTTGCAGTAGCTGCTCCTTGCTTCATGACATGATTCAAAAGTCTGAAAAGCGAATATTGTGTAATGTGTATTCACCACAATCTCGTAAACCAAGTTAAGCCTTATAGCCTCGCATAGTTCTAGATAAACGTTTACTACCGAAATACATATACTTACTGTGTTCGGCGCAGTTTCCCGGTTTGACTGGCTAAAGTGGTAGCACGTACCCCGTTATAGAAACCAGCTACGCCCCCAATAGAAGCGCCTATCATGGCAGAGGACCCTATCTGTGAGAATGCTAACTCGAATCTGCCTCGCTGTTTGGAGGCTCCCTCAGGAAAGATAAATTCAGGCTGGGTTTGGAGATAGCGAGTGTCGTAGTTTAGATACGGCGACAAAGGTTGGATCTGCTGGGATGGAAGTGCTGCAACCAAAACAAAGCATTGAGGTTATTATATCTGAGGTTGCATCCTATTGCGTAACTAAATAAAATCCATTAGGAATTATACTTACCAGGAGTCGGAGCTCCAAACGATAAAGGTTTGCTCAAATAATCGTCACTCATTGTCGAGCAATAATCCCTAGATTCACTGATTTTTAATGAAAGATATTAAATTCTAATTAATTCGCGACAGAATCTGCCCCGTGCGGTGATTGAGATTTGATTTGACTTTTTTTTGACAAATGTCATGCTTTTGGTGTGGTCAACATTAGCCCTCGTGCACTAAATTTACATAACACGCAAAAAAAAATTGTTATTTATGTATTTTGTTGTTTTATTTTTTGTTACCACAAATCTTAAAAACATGGAAGGATGTCTAAAAGCGAACAGGAATATACCTGAATAGGACGCAAACCACCTTAGCCAAGCCACAATTTCATCCCAAGTTCCTTTTAAGAATGATTGGGCATGTGTGTGTTACCGGTACACTCATACCGCCAAATAAATTAAGCGGTTCAACTGTCACAAAACCTCGCGCTTTTTTTCGTCTTCATTTTTTCACCGAGTCGAGTGCGGTTCGGCCAAAGCTTTACCTTGCTGTTCTGGGGCAATCCAGAGTCTATTATATATAGAGTTACGCAAAGAGTGAAGCCAAATCTACCTATTGAACTGTCAAACCGTCTACCTATCGAGCAAAGTAAACAAATGATTGTTGGTAAGGCGGAAGTATTGTTATCGCCTGATGATTATTATGGCGAATTAAAACTCATGAATTGAAATGTATTAGATTTGTTCTAGAAACAGCTTTAAAAAACTTCAATACACCCCCCAATAAAGTTGCAACAAGAAACTCACGTGTTTGCACTCTGTAGGTGACTTTGGTTATCGAATTAAAAAGCTTTAGAAGTGATCACTCCCGTGAAGTCACTTGAAGGGTTGAACAAAAATGAAAGTTTTCAACATAATAACAAGAGCATCATTCAGAATAAGAGTAAGAAGATCCTCTTTGCGCAACTCTATATAATAGACTCTGGGGCAATCAACAAATTCCTGTTAGCGACACCAGGCGTTGACAATCTCTGGATCGAAAAATTCCCCCTGTCGTAGCCAATGGAAGGAAACGCCCAACACATTACGGAAAACCGCAATTTTTCAAGCACTTCTGGAACTGCTGGATGGAGCTGGTTAGACTTGACCGTTATATGGTGGTTGAACATCAATGTGCAAGTGAGTTCGATTAGACTTTATGAAGCATTATGCCAACTAGCATATTGGAATTGTCTAATACCAACTAAGAGTATTCTTCCTTCTAATTTCAGTTTCAAGAATTAAAAACAAGCCCAGCGTAAATGTATCCATAGGCTGCTTAAAGAAATTACCTATCGTGGTCTGGAGTACGAGCGTCGGCGCGCGAGTGGATGCAATCTGTTTTAACTTGCTGGTAGTGATGTCTACTATAACAGGCTGATTCACCAAATTTCACAAAAGACCGAAATCAGCGGCACTCGCTCGTACCTGTATACTTTGTTGTTGATTTTATTTGGTTTTTTTAAAGGGTTTTTTGGGTTCAGAATTGCATTCGGAATCTTCCCGGGACTCCTTTTGGATTTCATTCGGATTCCTTTGCGATTCCATTCGGAATCTTTTTAAGATTCCAATCGGCATCCTTTCGAGATTCCTTCTGGGATTCCATTCGGTATTCCCAGGGGATTCAGAGTAGAATCCCTAGAGAATTGCAATCCCAATCCCAAAACGCTTTCAAACGGAATACTTTTGCTATAAGTTCTATTTTTCATTGTGCACATGGATTCATCATGTAAATTGTTTTTTTTTTAATAATAAAATAGAAACATTTTGTTTTACTCCTAAAATTAAAAAAATATCTTATCCAAAATGTAAAAAATGGAAGAAAAGCTAACAGAATAAAAAAAGAAAAAGAAGAAGGAATGGGGGTATTCACATCTAGAAGATATCTAGCAGATTCGTGGTACTCGAGTCTAGGAGATATCGAGGTAACATCTACGAGACTAGACCTGTCAAATCCAATCGGTTCTAACCGGTTTGATAATTTATTCATCGAGGTAGAAACGGTTGTTGCATTTGAGGCGGATTTGAGGTGTGACAGTTTCTAGACATCGAACAAAAATATCTAGGAGACTCATTTTTTTGTCTCAGAGATATCACGGTAGATGTCTAGTACTACTTTCCGAGTGGAAAAGAGCTTGATGACGTCCCGCGTAGTAAAAAACTTTATGTTATATGGTACAAATTATATGATCACCTCGACATATTAACGATTGCACCATGACGTCATCGGACACCATATGAGGGCAATGTTTACATTTTTTTTACCCGTGTTTAAATGGGAGTGACTTCTCATGAGGGCAATGTTTACAATTTTTTTTATATGGAGATTTTGACTCGTGCAATGGTCAATCCTGTCATTATTGTCTATCCGGAGCAGAACAAAGGGAAGCTAAACGACAATCTTGTAACTAAAATATTTTTTGTGCTATCAGATCCATCAAATTGATGGTTGAATTTTTGTTTACAAAAGCAGATAAGTCGTTTTGAAGATTTTGTATTGAATTGTGGTTGAGGTCAGCTCTCTGAACAAACCGAATATAAATATATGGCTGCATGCCATATGGAAAACATAAATTAACAATCCATCAGCCCCTTGTTGCGCTTGTCAGTTCCGTCAGTTCTCGTCAGTAAAAAATTGTCAGTGTAAAATTCCTAAAATTGCGTTGATTGATTTTTGGAAAATAAAATAACACATGCACTGATTGAATACGATTATTTTAAAAGCAGTTGAATTAATTATTCAATTATCTTCATAAAAACAGTAACTAAACAAGAAATATGGATTTGGAATTGAAAAAGGTATGTTTTTGAATCCTGATTCGATAGCCCCACGACTTAAATATTGTTCCCAATTTAGGCCTTCTCCGAAATGCAGATGAACAAAATTGAATCAACCAAAAAAATACGCATGCTGGACATTAAGACGGACAGCCTGAAGGTGTCTAAACAGCGAGTAGAACTTACCAACAAGGAAATCTCCCAGCTGAATCCCGATACCAACGTGTACGCTTCAGTTGGTCGAATGTTTGTGCTTTCCGATGTTCCTTCGTTGACGGAAGAAATGAAGACTAAGCAGAGCAACTTCGAGGAAATTATCAGCCAATGCGAGAAGAATAAAGAATTTTTATTAAAAAACCTCAAGGAACAGGAAGATAGCCTCCGGGAGTTAGTGCAACAGAAGAGGACGGAATCCACTGCGAAGGAAAACGGAACCGATGCGAAGAAAGAATAGTTTTAGTTTTTTTAATATAATTACACGTTATTGGATGCATTTCGGATGAATGAGAACAAGTAATAGATCATAAGGAAAGCTTAATTCATTATAACGTTTTGGCCGATTAATAAAACTACGCTTTTTCTGCTAACAAACTATCTATATCGAAATTAGCATATGAAGCAAATTCGTTGCCTAAGTTTCTTTCGTGCTGCGGTTCGAATTTGCAAATGTCCAGATGTAGGAACTTCTTGGCCCACTCTCGCACAGCATATCCGGAGCAAAGAACGATTCGACAATTGGGTTTAGCAAGTTTATGAACTATGCTGCCCATCTTCTCGATGCATTCTTCCGATAAAAATGGAGGATCCGCAATAATTAGATCGAAAGATTCCCTGAACTCTTCCAAGTAATCGCGCTCGGTCGCCCGGTTGTAGTCAAAATGTTTGAAATCCTGTCCAATGGATGCGAATCGTTGGTCGAATTCAAATAATGTCACTGGTAAAATAGATGAGAAATTCGCTAAATGCAAAAAAAATACAAGGGATGGGTATAGAGAAGAAGGGAGGAGCATTGAACGGAGTAGTAAAGCGAAATTTGTAGGCGTGTAGTTTTGCTGGCAGCAATCAACGAAAAGCAATTCAGAAAAACCAGAAAGCTGAGTTAATTTCCCAACGCATTACAAGAAAAATTTGGAATGCTGGAAAATCCTAATCGCTTCCAAACAATATTTTACTGGTTATTGATCAAAGAAAGCAAATTACTAAATTGCGATGTTGTTTTTATTCAATTTTATGATATTTCTATTCTTAATCGTCCCCAATCATTCGGATGGGGAATGAACAATTCTAAAATTCAAATGTTTCACTGAACGAAAGAAAAAATGCATTATCTATTGAATTGAAAATAGACATTCCATGAAAATAAAAGGGCTGCAGGGACTATGTCCAAGGGGATTGCCTAGAATGGGATGGCGACTCAATGGCCTCTGCGAGATGGAAGATTTGTGCAGGCCTCATACACAGCCGCTTGTAAAACCAACTATCACGGACACATAAAAGTTTTATGGCACGAAACTATACGAAAGCATTCTTTCCATACCGGTATCGCAAGGATGTTAACGATCATTCAGTAATTTGCGTTCGATCATTTAGTATTTTGTCAATAACACATTCTAGAAGCTGAATTTCAAATAATGTTGTATGGTGGACTTCTAGTGCGAAGGTTTTTCTACAACTTTGCCTAATGGTTCGCTATTAGAATTCAACTAATAACGGAGTTAGAGCGCTAGTTGCAGTAACTTAAACTAAATGATTGGAATTTTGTTATCATTTAGTCTAAGTTACTGAAACTTTAGCTATAACTCCGTTACTAGTGGAATTCAAACAACGAACCATTAGGCAAAGTTGTAGAAAAACCTTCGCACTAGAAGTCCACCATACAACATTATTTTAAATTCAGCTTCTGGAATGTGTTATTGACAAACTACTAAATGATCGAACGCAAATAACTGAATGATCGTTAACATCCTTCCCGGTATGAAATCGAAATGCTTCATTGCGATGATAAGCTGCCATAAACATTGAGCTACTGCAAGTGATACGGTATGTATTGTAATTTATCTGTAATGAATCTAACATAAGGTACAGTGGGGCAAGTGGGTAAATGAAATCGTATATTTCATGTTCATCAAGTCATAAAAGTTGAATATAATATTGAAATTGATCATATTTATGACATAACAAATCATCTATCCAATCTTTATATGCCTACGAAAAAATACTTTGAAAAATACTTTTAGGATACAAAATATTTGGAAAACAAAAAAATCGGTTTCAATTTTTCACTTGCCCCACATGTGGGGTAAGTGAAAAAATGATTTTAAAAGAGAATTTTTCTATATAAGAACACATTTTCTGTTCATATATTTCATGCAAATGATAATTATACTGAACTAGTGGACCCAGCAGACGTTGTCCTGCATAGTAGGCGTAAATGCCCATGCAAAATTTCAATACGAATCTTAATTTTAGTATTTCACGATTTACTTAACCTTATTTGTAATTTTCGCATGAGGAAATATCATATAAACCCGTCGGAAACGATAATAAAAATATCTGCTGAAGTAATGAAGAAAATCCATCCAGCCGTTTTAGAGTTATGCGGATACGAACACAGACCATTTCATTTTTATATATAAGAAGATAGAGCATAACTGTGATCTGTTGTGATGCTTTTTGACACTTCATGAAAGTCAAAGGGCACTAGAGTGCCTCCATTAAATGATTTTTATGTTTTTATGTTTTCTTTACTTGATTTTTTTGAGATCTAATATCTCATCTCCATTTGTGTCTAACAGTACATTCTATTTCAGGTTTATAGTAAGATAATGAACCTTGGCGATAATGCAGAGAAATTATCTTTGAAATATTCATCAAACCTGAAATCATATTGTGTTTCATTAACAATCCACTTGTTGCGAACACCCTTATAATGTCGATCAGCACCCTGCACATACCGCCGAAGTGACAGCCGTCAATAAGTGATAGGAACGTGACAGTTCGAACGTCATTGGCAGCCTTCGTTGGAGAATTGTTTATCGTACACTCCATGCTAAGCGGTGTTAGATATTGTCTTGAATTTATTGCATAATTTCCATAAGAATCCGTATTAATTTATTAGGTAAAATTGGAATGTGATTTATAATGAATTTGATCTGAATTGTGCTAATCTCTCTATTAGATTCCTAGTTATCAGGCCACGCATATTCTTCTTTGTTCTACCGTTTACTGCATAACCGTTAAAAGCAGGTAAATCACGTGGACTAAGTTTCATGATGCTGGTCAATATGTTGAGTTATTTATTGTGTTTCAGCAGAAATATATTTTGCGCGCAGATTCAGTGAATTCACGTAGCGAAACTATCGCATAGCCAATGAGCGCATAAAACGTAAGTCGAAACACAAGTGATCAAGAATAATAAATCTAATGAAGAATTTCTACCCTAGGAAACTTTAACACGCAATAAAGTTGTTTAAAAGTTCGTGACGCTGTTTCTATTTAGTTGGTTGAACCAACATATTAAAGTTTCGTTTTCAGTTGAAACTGAATTTGCACAATGTCGCATTCACCAGAAGGCCACGATGAACATAGCATAGAACAAAGCTGTTTGCTGTGTAGACAACCTGATACAAGCCAGATGGTCAGTTGCGATGAGTGCCAAAGGTGGTACCACTTTGCTTGTGCGGGCGTAACCGATGCCATCGCTGATTACGACTGGAGCTGTCAGAGATGCCATGATGCCAGAATCTCTGCTCCCGTAACAACCGCATCCGATGTCTCACCAGCGCTACCCATACCATCGTCTGTAGTGCAAACCGCACAGGGAAGAACAAATGTACCACCTGTTTCTAATAGTGGCCTATTCTCGAACCAAGCATTGCAACCATCGTCATCGATCAGTGCTTACGACGCAATGCGTACATATACGAGCTTTGTTTCAATCCCGGTCGTCGACCCGCTAATGACAACCGCACCATCAACCATTCCGGCAACCTCTACATCAGCTCCTTCCGGACAAGAATCGCACTCCACACCCGTCTCCTCCACATCATTAACCCGCCAGAATCTTGTCTCGCAGCTGCCATCAGAGTTAAGGCTCCGGTTTCTAGAAGAAGAGCAAGCACTTGAGATGAAGCATCTTCTGCAGCGCTACCAGCTGCTAGTTGACCAAATACCGAGTTCAAAAGTCAATTCCATGCCATCAGTGTCACACCCTGGTGGAGCGACAAACTCAGCCGCACAGTGTCATTTATTTTCGGCTCATCAACCACGAATGACAGCTATTGACCTACCACCTGCTCCGGTTCTACCAAATCCGCAATACCATTCCTCACCGGTGCTCAATCCACAATCGAGGCCAGTCTATGGCCTGCCATCCCATTCCTCACCGGTGCTAAATCGTCCTAGCATGGAATTTCCGCAAACAAATCCGCTTCAAGCGACGGGAATCGGTAACGAGACAGCAATACTGAATAGGAGCCAAATAGCCGCTCGACAAGCCGTGTCGAAAGAGCTTCCAGAGTACAATGGTGACCCAGAGCATTGGCCATTGTTTTATGGTACCTTCGAGAGTACGACACGTATTTGCGGATACACCCCAGAAGAAAATATGGTGCGATTACAAAAAATTCCTGAAAGGGGCTGTACGCTGTCAGCTGCTCCACCCGGGGAATCTTGATAGCGTTATGGCATCCCTTAAAATGCTGTTTGGAAGGCCAGAGATAATAGTCCACGCTCTTATTCAAAAATTCAGTTACTACCGGCGCCCAAGCCAGATAGACTGGGGACGCTAATTGACTTTGCTATAGCCGTCAGGAACATGGTAGCCACCGTCCACAACTGCAACCTGGATGAACATCTCTGCAATATTTCGCTCCTCCAAAGTCTCGTAGATCGTCTACCACCTATGATCCGACTGAATTGGGCAACCTATCGTCAAGGATTATTCCGCGTAACCCTAACGGAATTCAGTACATGGTTATACACCCTCGCCGAAGCGGCTAGTACAGTAACCATACCGCAAATACGAAGTGAGCCTGAAAAAACGCGGCGTGTGCGAAAAGACAATGGTTTTTTAAACGCACACACTGAAACTACTCAACAACCGAGTGAATTCAAACGTTTTTCCACTAACAGTTTAACTGACGTGTGCATAATTTGCCAAGGATGCTGCGATAGCGTTGAAGTGTGCAAGCAGTTTCTAACGCTAGATCATGCTTCGCGATGGAATTCGCTACGTGACCACAAACTATGCCGCTGTTGTCTGGCCAGGCATCAAGGACCGTGCAAACTGAACAGAAGTTGTGGTAAAAACGGATGCGCTTTCAAGCATCACAAACTATTGCACAATGATGCCAGGGATCATCGAGGGTTTGCTGTAAGTGCGACTGGCAACCGGCAAAACATTACTGATAGTCCAATTACCCAAAGTGACGTTGTTCATACTTGCAATACTCACCAAGCTGACAGTAAATCCGTACTGTTTCAGTATATTCCAGTTATATTACACAACCGCGGAATAAAAGTTCGTACCTACGCGTTCCTTGACCTTGGTTCTTCCGTAACATTGCTGGAGGATAGCCTTGCATCAAAGCTGCAATTGAAAGGGCGAGACTATCCATTGTGTCTTCGATGGACTGGTGATGCTTGCCGCTATGAAGATTCAGCTACAATAGTTGCTTTAGACATCTCTGGAACACGCAGTGAAACAACCGCATACCGTCTTACAGATGTTTTTACAGTCAAGGAACTAAAACTGCCATGTCAGTCCTTGCCGTTCGCAGAAATTTCGAAAATTATGATCATCTTCAAGGACTACCTGTTGATTCGTACTCTAATGTTCGACCACGAATCCTTATTGGGATGAACAATGCTCGAGTAGCACATCCTGTGGAGAGCCGAGAGGGCGAAGAACACGAACCGATGGCAGCGAAAACACGATTGGGATGGATGGTGTTTGGAACATGTATTACCAATGATCTACAAACCGCGACAAATGTTCCACATAGCTTTCATATGTGTCATCACGCAACGGACGACGATGAACTTAACTCTGCCGTTAAAAACTATTTTGCGTTGGAAAGCCTTGGTATCTCGAAACTAGATAGCTTGCCCATGTCAACTGAAGATGAACGTGCTTCAAAGATGATGCGTGCGGTGACAAAATTCGAGAACGGAAGATACTGCACTGGTTTGCTATGGAAATTTGATGACATCCAGCTTCCCGATAGCAGACCCATGGCAGTGCGACGTCATCGATGCCTGTTAAAAAGAATGCAGCGAGATCCTGAATTGGCTTCTACGTTGAAGGCAACGATGAACAATTATTTGCGGAAAGGATATGTTCGTAAGCTATCTAAAGAAGAGCAACAGGAATCTGAACGCCGTGTGTGGTATTTGCCCATGTTCCCTGTTTATAACCCAAATAAACCCAATAAAGTGAGAATCGTTTGGGATGCTGCAGCGACCGTCGGAGGAACCTCGCTCAACAGTGTACTAATGAAGGGACCGGATCAATTAACACCATTGACTTCCATATTATATCGATTCCGTGAAAACGTGTAGCTGTGTCTGGAGATATTGCCGAAATGTTTCTCCGCATCCGAATGAATAACGTTGATCAGCAATGCCAGCGTATTCTGTGGAGCGATCAAGAAGATGAAACCAGTGAATACGTTGTTACGGTGATGACATTCGGAGCCAAGTGTTCACCAAGCTGTGCTCAGTTTGTCGTAAAAGAGAACGCCGCAAGATTTCAATCAGTGTTCCCGGAAGCTGTGGAAGTGATAAACAAAGGTCACTACGTCGACGATATGTTGGTAAGCGTCGACACCGTGGAAGATGCTGTAAAACTAGCGAAGGACGTCCGTTACATACACCAACAGGGAGGCTTCACAATGAGAAACTGGATTTCTAATTCAACAATCGTTACACAAGCACTAGGCGAAACGGAAGCAACGGAGAAAAGGCTGGATGGAGATAAGGATGCAGTTTTAGAGAAGGTCCTAGGTATGTGGTGGGACACAAGAACAGACGAATTTCGCTACAAGTTGTCGACCGACCGGAATAAGCAGCTACTTTCGGACAACAAACACCCCACGAAACGTGACGTCTTACGCGTGCTGATGTCCGTCTACGATCCCCTTGGAATGTTGTCTAACTATATGATACTTCTGAAACTGCTTTTCCAAGAGATCTGGAGAGATGGTATTTCGTGGGACGACGAGATTGGCACGAAGCAACTGGAAAAGTGGAAAATCTGGCTGCAGCTTCTTCCCGTAGCAGAATCTGTTAGAATACCACGATGTTATCATCTTTCACCATCGGGAGGTATAGAACGGCTCGTGGAGCTCCATACGTTCGTGGACGCGAGTGAACTCGGATACGCAGCAGTTTCGTATTTTCGATTCATTGAAGAAGATAACATTTCATGTTCGTTAGTGGGGTCAAAGAGTCGGGTTGCACCGATCAAATTCGTATCAATTCCTCGTCTCGAGCTCCAGGCAGCAGTAATCGGTACCCGTTTAGCAAAGAACATCGAACAAGGACATTCAGTGAAGATCAAGCGGAGGTATTTTTGGACGGATGCACGGGATGTGATGTGCTGGCTTAAATCAGACCACCGCAAATATTCGCAGTTCGTTGCATTCCGCGTTGGCGAAATTCTTGAAGCAACAGATGTATCGGAGTGGCGATGGCTATCAGGAAAATCTAACGTGGCTGACGAAGGCACGAAGTGGAATGGTACTTCTTGTTTCCATGCCGACTCCCGGTGGCTTTCTGGGCCATCTTTCCTATCGAAACAGGAAGAAGAATGGCCAATAGCATCTTTCAATCAGAAAACGGTGGAAGAACTTCGCCCACGCCTACTGTTACACTATGTCGAAGAATCCAGAGATACTTTACAACCTGAAAACTATTCCAGCTGGATTCACTTGCAGCGTGTAGCTGCCTACGTTTTGAGATTCGTCACCAATATAAAACGCAAAAGGAACTTTGAACAAATTTTGCGAGGGCCATTAACTAGCGGAGAACTACGAGAGGCGGAGAATTACCTCTACAAACGGGCTCAATTTGAGTGTTATGGAGATGAAATGAGGACGCTATCGAAGCAGGATATATCGCCAGGTAAGCCAATTCTACCCAAGACAAGCCCGTTGTACAAACTTAGTCCTTTTCTTGACGTCACCGGCTTGATGCGTATACATAGCCGTATAGATGTGTGCGATTATATTGGGGAAAACACTCCATTTCCGATAGTCCTGCCCCGTAGCCATTCCCTCACTAGGCTAGTGCTGAAAGATATTCATGAAAAATATCACCACCAAGGTAACGAGACATTCGTCAACGAAGCACGTAAAAGGTTTTACATACCAAAGGTGCGCGTAGAGTGTAACAAAACTCGCAGGTACTGCCAGTATTGTAAAACTACCGAGCTAAGCCCAAACCACCGATGATGGCCAACTTACCAAAAGAGCGATTGGCGGCTTACGTCCGTCCATTTTCATACGTGGGAGTCGACTACTTCGGACCTTATCAAGTCACAGTTAGACGACGCCCGGAAAAACGATGGGGAGTATTGGTGACGTGCTTGACAACTAGGGCAATCCATATTGAAATAGCCCATTCTCTTTCAACCGATTCGTGCATAATGGCCCTTAACAACTGTTTTGCTAGACGTGGAACTCCGATACAAATAATTAGCGATCGAGGTACAAATTTTGTAGGGGCTTCAAAAGAGCTCAAGGAAGCTCAAGCACTGATCGATAACCATAAACTAGCAACTGAGTTCACGACACCTACTACGTCATGGAGATTCAACCCTCCTGTCTCCCCGCATATGGGAGGCACCTGGGAACGTTTGATTCAGACCATCAAACGAAATTTGGCTGTAATAAAATTGAGTCACTCGCCTACTGATGAAGTCCTGAGAAACCTAATGATAAAAATAGAAAATGTCGTTAACAGCAGACCTCTAACACACGTTCCTGTTGACGACGAATCTTCGCCGGCCTTAACACCAAATCATTTTTTGGTGGGATCCTCAAATGGTTCAAAACCTCTTGTTCCTTACAACGACAGTGCTACAGCAATGCGACACTCTTGGAAAACATCTGATATCCTCGCAAACTACTTCTGGAAGCGTTGGGTGGAAGAATACACCCCTGAAATTACAAGGCGCACAAAGTGGTTCAACCCTGTGAAACCAATTGTCGTTGGGAATATTGTCGTAATCGTTGATTCCAACCTTCCGAGGAATTGTTGGCCGAAGGGAAAAGTGATAGCTACCCGGACTTCGAAGGATGGTCAAGTAAGATCAGCGACGGTTCAGACCATTTCCGGAACCTATGAGCGACCTGCAGTGAAACTGGCGGTGCTGGACATCGCAGGAAAGATGAGTATGCCGGACCGAGGACCGCCTACTGGGGGGGAGTGTTGCGAACACCCTTATAATGTCGATCAGCACCCTGCACATACCGCCGAAGTGACAGCCGTCAATAAGTGATAGGAACGTGACAGTTCGAACGTCATTGGCAGCCTTCGTTGGAGAATTGTTTATCGTACACTCCATGCTAAGCGGTGTTAGATATTGTCTTGAATTTATTGCATAATTTCCATAAGAATCCGTATTAATTTATTAGGTAAAATTGGAATGTGATTTATAATGAATTTGATCTGAATTGTGTTAATCCCTTCTATTAGATTCCTAGTTATCAGGCCACGCATATTCTTCTTTGTTCTACCGTTTACTGCATAACCGTTAAAAGCAGGTAAATCACGTGGACTAAGTTTCATGATGCTGGTCAATATGTTGAGTTATTTATTGTGTTTCAGCAGAAATATATTTTGCGCGCAGATTCAGTGAATTCACGTAGCGAAACTATCGCATAGCCAATGAGCGCATAAAACGTAAGTCGAAACACAAGTGATCAAGAATAATAAATCTAATGAAGAATTTCTACCCTAGGAAACTTTAACACGCAATAAAGTTGTTTAAAAGTTCGTGACGCTGTTTCTATTTAGTTGGTTGAACCAACACCACTTATGATTTCAGTAGAAGAGTCTACATTAACAATGTAATTTTTTTTATAAATTTCAACTAAATAAATCATAACTGTTGATATATTTGCAATAGTAGTGATTCTTGTGCGTAGGCTATATAAATAACATTTTTTCACGAATTATTTATCAAACATGGATTATTTAAAACACTGACACGCTTGGCACTCTGGGTTCCTGTTTTAGTATTACCACGTATCACTGTAATAACCAAAAGCCTTCGAATGAGTTCGAATTGGTATCATTTGTTTTTATACGCTTAATAGAAATTATTTGTGTTTGGAAAAATAGAGAAATGCATTCAGTGTCGGAAAATTTTCACTTGCCCCACCCATGGTAAAAAACAGGCGAGGCAATAAAATATTTTTTTCAAAATTTTTGATGTTCATATCAATATTTTTGGGCAGGAATTCAAAACTACAAAGAAAACCAACCTATCAATGCACTAATTGAATGTGTTATGAAAACCAACATAAAAAAATATTTGTATTTATTGACACGCAAAACAACTTGTGCAAAAGATAAACTTGAAAGGTTAATAAACTTTTACTCTCGCATGTTGAAATAATTAATTATTTCATGCTTCATTTATTCAACGCATTGATTTGAATGGCCTTGTATGATTGTGAAGTGAAATTGAATAATTCTGTGCTTCATCAGTGAAATACTTGCGTTTTTTTTACTTACCCCATTTACCCACTTACCCCACTGTACCTTAGATGATAATGTTCTTGTATTCGGCAACTGAAATCTGAACTTGTTCGAATATTAGGTTCTAAAATGTTGCTTGTGCAGGTACATATGTCCATATTGCCTCTCTATGGGTTTTGGAAAAAATATATTTTATGATAAATCCAGATTGGCATCAGTACAAACATGTGTGGACAATATTCAATTTTTTGCATTTTTATCAGATTTATGTCAAAACCTTATTTATAAACTTCAAATCTTACAATAATTCAGGCAGCGAAAATTTACATTCTCAAGTATATTTCCATGTTCGAATTGAATTTTAATGCGTGAAAAGTGTATGAAAAATAAAAAATCTGCGACATGAGGACGGGGATGTCTGAAAAGAAAAGTCTAGAGAAATTCGTATACCTAATAAGAATATGGCTCCTTTTAATAAGCATTGGTCCATATTGTATATATGAAACAATTTCGGGTGAAATGTGTTTCGCTTCACATGGATTTCCAAATCAGGCTCCGTGGTATTCTAGAGAATCAAATTTTTGACATATTTAAACCACGAACACTTGAATTTGTATGTAATGAAATATTAGATCGAAATGATTCATCAAGCTTCATCGAAGGGACTAATGATTTTAGCTTATTTTAGTATAGTTCCATCATAGTAGTTCATGTTAATTCAATGCGATAAAGTAATTAAAAGCGAATCTGAGCTATCCAGTTGGAATTTTTTGCAATTTTTCTTCTAGGTACTGCGTAGGGACCCTCCTTAGCCGTGCGGTAAGACGCGGCTACAAAGCAAGACCATGCTGAGGGTGGCTGGGTTCGATTCCCGGTGCCGGTCTAGACAATTTTCGGATTGGAAATTGTCTCGACTTCCCTGGGCATAAAAGCATCATCGTGTTAGCCTCATGATATACGAATGCAAAAATGGTAACTTGGCTTAGAAACCTCGCAGTTAATAACTGTGGAAGTGCTTAATGAATACTAAGCTGCGAGGCGGCTCTGCCCCAGTGTGGGGATGTAATGCCAATAAGAAAAAGAAGAAGAAGGTACTGCGTCATCAGGTATCTGCAGTTTGAATCATAGTGTCCGAAATATTAAACCAAAGCTAGATGCTGTCCAAAATTTGAATCAAAATTATTCCGGACATTTTCGAGTTGCAAACATTAGTAGCATTAGCATTAGCATTGAGCAATTCGCACAAATTCGTAGGTGGTACAAGCCAAGACTATAGTATGAGAGTAGCATCGCTTTCATCCGTTACTTCAGATATTGATTTGGAGCTAATCAGTATCTCTTAAATGGAAGCAATGCACTCTCCAATAGTCGAGATCTGTCCTGGCCACGTCCTTGCGAATGCTGAGGAAGAGGAAGGATGGTTAGTTGGACACCTACTTAAGAAAGATGCAGAGAACTCTACGACCTCTCATAGGTGCCACGGGAGGTTTTGGGATTGTGTGGAAGGTTATAACAGTAGGAATCGTTTTGATAGAACGTGAAACACAGAAAGAAGTAAAATAGAAATACAAAGTAGGAAAGGGACGAGCATGGAATTGAACCCACGATCTCCTGCTTATAAGGCAGAAGCAATAGCCACTAGAGCACCGAGCTCGTCATTTGCGAGTTGCAAACATTATATGCAATAATTCGTATATATGTATTAAACCCATAGTTCGAAGATGATTGCTATACTTGGTTGCAATGGTTATTTGAACTGTGTTACTTGAAATATTTGAAAGCTTCTTATTCATTGGCATTACATCCCTCACTGGGACATACTACTTTTATGCTTATGACCCTGCCACCCTCAGCATGGTCTTGCTTTGTAGTCGCACACCTTACCGCACGGCTAAGGAGGGCCCATAAGGAGGTGTAAGCAGAGCAGACAGATTATATATCAAAAATGCTTGAGCGTCCGAAGTTTAAATTTGCACGCCACCTCAATACCACAATACTGGGAAGGTGTTCGTTGTTTCCAATTAAACTTATTTCGGATTAGCATCTGATGCGTCAAGTGGGAGCTTTTGCGGGGGTGTCTGTTTGTAATTTGGAAAAACACGATTAGGTTTTAAGCATTGACCAATTTTATCGTAACAAGTTGTACTCGACGGGAAATTCGGCCCCATTGTTTGCTATTAAAAATCGATCAGTCAATTCGTTCCGAAACTATTGCAAAATATCTTGTAAAATAATGGCCCAACTCAGTCATGCGCTAGGAAGCGCAACTACAAAGCGATGATGCTGTAGGTGGCTGGGTTCGATTCACGGTCCGATCAAGGAAATGTTCATCATATACGAATGTCAAAATGTTAACTTGGCTCAGAAACCTCGCAGTTAGTAAATGTGGAAGTGCATTGGGCATTTCAAGAAGCTGTTAGGCGGGGATGTTCCAATGTGGGGATGCAATGCTAATAAGAAGAAAAAGAAGCAGCAACCCAAAATACCATAGTTGTTAAGCTATTAAGACAGCGAGCATTATCATATGATATAGTGTATCTTGATGACAAAATTCACACATCGAAATCATATTGACAATAATGTATATGTCTTTTGGAAATAACATAAAATAATGCGTAGAAAAAGAGAAAAATACTTGAAAGTGAAACGCAATAAAAGAAACGGCCATATAAAGAAGAGGAAAGTTAAAAAGATAAGCTAAACTTGAATACCGCGGAACAGAGCACCGCGAAATGTCGGAAAACCATATCGCTACATTTGAACACTCAGATTTGAACTAAGTATGTATAATTATGGCGGTTTCAACATAAAGTTGACAAAGTCAACATAAAGTAAATATTGAAATTCTTTATAACACAAGTTTTCCATTCGAATTATCAGCAGGTAAATCAAGTACCAACACGACAGAGCAAGCTCATTCAATTATTCTCTTCTGAAATCAGTATCTCAAGAATCTTAAAGTTAGTCTTTTAGAAATACTGGAAAGCTTCTCGAAAGCTAGAATTCCTTAATATAAAGAACTTTCCAAAGAATACTTGCAACGAAAAAAAATTCCCCAATCAGATCAGCTTTGAACTACTGACATGTCTTGTGCAAACAACAGGAAGCAGCAGATGGCAGTGATACTGAAACAAAAAGTACAATGAGCCTTGCGTTTATACAGCAATCAATTTTATCTAAATGTAAATAACATTTTCCACTAGCATCGGATAACTTTGTGGTCTTCGATGGCTGGCAAAATTTCCTAGGATGTAGTTGGATTGATTTATCGTTAGAGAATAATGGGTCACCTTGGGGATTTTTTCTTTGTGAAAGTTAATTTCCCCATAGTATATCGTATGGAAAATTGAAATCGCTGGTGCTAAGATATAGTTCCACCGATCGAGCTAAAGGCTTCCATATCCATGTCCCAGGCTAATGGATACCCAGGGAGTCAAGAATGTTTGCCACCCGGAAACATCCTGGACCGGACCGAGAATCGAACTCCGGATTTGCAATTCTACACCTTTGGACGTAAGGATAACTGGAGATCCATAAAAACAATGTAAGTTTTTTTTATAAGGCCGTTACAAATATTTAATAAAAAATATGTCCTATCGGTCTCCGAGAAATCAAGGGGGAAAATAAAAAAAGTAAATAAAATGAAAAAAAAAACCGAAAAACTCCTCGAGGTTGTTGAAGAATGTTTTGAAAATCCTTATAATTTACCGAAATATTTTTTGTTGTCTCCTCAAAATATTAGTTTTAAGCAAAAAAAATCCGTGAGGGGGGCATAATTGTTTTGAACTATTTGTATCGGCCTAAATACCTGTCCTCTAATCCTAATCTATACATTGTCTTGCATCTCCACACACGCAAAAATGATGATCATTTATTACCCAGGGATCACCACCTAAATCATTCCCATTCGTAAAAATACTGAACTGGACCAAACAACGAACTCGCCGTCTTCGACTTCGTTCGCAATAAAGGTTACTAGAGAATTATTTGCAAACGGGAATTTACAGCGGGATGTTGTAGTTGTATGCTACTTACCGTTGTTGACCACCTTTTTAACATGATGATAGAGCGATGGCGACGAAAGCAGCGCTACTCGAAACTCGTCCGTTTCAAACATAGCCTTGAAATGACTAACAATTCGAGTCAGATTCACTTTAGTCTCTTCATTATACCAGAATTGGCTCAGTTGCTGCAAAAAATAATAATAAAAAAGTTAAATACTGCTAAAACCATCGAACATAACAACATGAGAACGGCAGATATTTCCATGGTCTTAACCATAGTAGGGCTGGTAGCGGCCAATACCGCTCAAAATAGTGACTTTAGTGACCAACACTGGTGAAAAAAGGGACCAAATATTACGGAGAAAAAGAAAAATTTGGATAGCTTCGCGGAAATAACGCGCGGAAGGCAATCCCCGCATAGAACAAATCATACAAAGTGTGCGTTGGATTGAATATGATGCCAAAGCAACTGTCATGAAGCCCAGAAAGTTGAATGACGTGTTTACACGCGTACATAACATGTAAGGACTGATCATCAGCACTAACCCGAAGTATATAGGACTGGTCGCTTAGCGGCTCAGTGCTCAAAACAGTTAATCAAAGAAATATCAAATTCAGAAGAATGTCATACAGTTTTATGCCCTTAAAAAAATGTGTTCATAATGATTGATTTTATCAGCGGCTAACTGAATCTGGACAGCCTTTCTGGGTCAGCCTTATGGTAGGCCCTCCCCCAACTGATACAAGCAGCTTTTCATCGAAAATTACAAGAGCTCTCTGTTAAAATCTAACCACGTCCTAGGCAAGTTGAATATAGAAATGTCATTGATATAAATATAAACAAAACATCACAAATTTAGCATTAGCTGCCTTTGATCAAAAACCCGGAAAATATTCATTGGAGGCGCTTTGAATTTTCCAGGACTAACAATTTTTCTTGCAATGCGTAATACTTTCAGCTGCAGAAATAGTGACTTTTAATGTTATTTGCAGTGAAAAAACTGACTTTTATATATAGTTAATAAGGCCGATACAAATAATTTAAAAAATATCTTTAATATCTTTTGGCCGAAAATTTGCCAAAATATTATTCAACAAAAACCGATGAAAAGAAAATTGTGTTCTTATTTAGTGGAATGTCTTCACTTGTCCTGAATTATTTAATTCCATTACTTTGCAATCTTCACAAGTATACGTACTTCCACCTCAACAGTAATGACGTTTTTTTGTCTTTCAAGTCGAGTCAAGTATGAGACTATGTTTAAAGAATACAAAGTGATGGAATTAAAGGGAATAGTTAGTCTTATGACAATTATGAAATTTACTCTCCCTCTCAAATAATATTTAATCAAATTAAATTCAGTGGCTGTATAAAACTTATTTAACAGATTCAAAAAATCTGAATAAGTGCCATTGAAGCGAATTATATTACTAAATGGTTTAGTAAAGATTGAGAAAACATTGTGTAACATGCTGTAAAGTAGTTGTGCAGGCACGTCGAAAACAGCTGAATAGATTCGCCAGATTTGCTGGTAAAAGCATTGAATAGAAGTTCTTGATCATATGTATTAGAGTGGGGCGCAGTTGTATGGAAAAACGCAAACATCGTCCGATCAAGTGAGATCAAGGTTTTTCTGAATCGTTTTAAGACCCCAATCAACTGTGCAAAATATGGGCTCGATTGGTTGCAACCTCGCATGCCGCATCACGTTTGGAGATTAGTATGGGAAAACGTACTTTTTCACATTTTTGCTCTTAGCAGCTTCAATTTATCATCAATCTCGTGACTCAATACGTGAGCATATAGTCTGGAAGATGCCGAAAGACTTTGCCGAAGAAGGTACGCAGCTGGAAGGTCTACAAAAAATGTTATTACGTTTCGAAAATTGATTGTTCAAACCAAATGCAAGAAATCAATGTTACTGCCAGCACTACCAGACAACCTATGGTTATCGGAAGGCAAAACCCATCTTCCTTCTTGTCGAATTTTTTTTCTTTGTAAAATGATTCCGGATAGCTCCCATTAGCTCTAAAGCCCTATAAGATCAATTATTTTGAAATAACACTCGGTTAAATTATTGGTCTACGTAGTACGGCAGTGCTGGCAGAATAAATGATTTTTTGCATATGGTTTGAACACTCAATGTTCGAAGCGTTATAACTTTTTTCGTGGACGTTCCAGCAACGTGCCTTCTTCAGCAAAGTTTTTCGGCATCCTTTGGGTTCAATGTGCCACTTGGTTTACGATGAACTGAAACCTCTAGTAGTAGAAATGCAAAAATATACGTTCTCCCATACTAATTTCCATACAAACTTCAAACGCGATGCGGAAAGCGAGGAAGCAACCAATCGGTCCCCAATTCTGCACAGTTGTTCAGGACCCAGAATGGCTTCGAAAAACCATTGATTTGAAAAAATGACCATGACGCCCAACTCTAATATGTATAGCACACATATTCAGCTTGAAGCCGTATAGATGAGTTGAAATAACATTTACATTGGCATTAAATGTTAGTTCGGTTGTAACTTGTGTAACTGATGAGTGGTGAACAACACAACTTTGAGGCAAGTCATACAGAATAAGGTGCCATAATGTTTATTATGGGTTTGAACTTATTAGGAGAACCTTCGCTTGTGTGTGAAAATGGCACTTTTTATGATAGTTTACAAATTATGATAAAGTTTATAAATCTGAAACCCGAGAACCGAGGATTAAAAAAAAGCCTAAACAAGAAATTCGAGATACGAGATGAGCCAGCAAAGAGCCGAAAGTCTCGTTAATAAAGATAATTTTTATAAAAGTTCGAGCAACCAACCGGTGAGTCAGTCAAACTCAAAATATTAAAAATCTTTCAAATTAACGATTTTTCTTGATGGAATATCCAAAGTATATGCAGTTTCGGATGTCTAAAATTGTCAGAAATGGTGTAGAATTTGTAATAACCGGCTTTTCAACAACATTATAAAAACGACTGTTTTCGTTCAGAATCAGAAATCAACTAATTTCATTTACTCAGTACATCCTTAGACATCTAACACAGTATACTCTATGCTGAGAACCCTTCCAGAGGGTTCGGTTATATTACCGAGTAGCTCATGTCACTACAGGATTGAGATGAAAATATCAGAATTTTATTGAAAAGGTGAATCTGAGTACTCAACAGTTAAAATGATAAGGTCTAGAGATAATAGTTTTGCAAAAAGGTTTTAAAATAAGCAGGGTCTGCTATTAGACTTGTGAATATTTATAGATTCTCAATCATAAACAGTGACACAAAAGACAAAACCCCTTCAATTAATCGCTGTTGTAAATCTAATAAGAGCACTGATATTCGTATCAAAATTGGAGTCACTAAGAAATTGCGAACAGCTTTTGGGCCAAAGGTGTTAATTTTTTCTAACCTTGTCATTTCATATCTGTCATGAATAAAGCATCTTCCGACGAATAAAACTTCAAATTTTATAACATTGCAAAGATGCTTTTAACGAAACCTAGTCAATAGTTTAAAAATAGTGACTTTAGTGACTTGATGTCGAAAAAAGAGACTGACCCTTAAAACGTGACCCTGTCACTAAAATGTGATCCGCTACCAAGCCTACCATAGGTGCTGAAATCAATGAGTGACCATTTCTTACAACTCAATAATAGTCATGTCTACAATGAGCAGATTGAAGTCGCTCGAAGTTTCTCCTATTCTGCTCGTTCTTTTTTGTCAATGGAAACGAGCAGGTCGAGAATAACTTCAAGCGGCTCCAAGTTTTGACCTCCTGAGCCTACTTTTTGAAACGAATGATTTAAAAAAAAGTTTCTATCATTGGTTTTTTAGCATGACGATCATAAGAATGCAGACGAAAATAAAAGCCATAGCCCTATATAATATTATAATACAAACCCAATTTTCTTCGAACCTTCCCTCGTCTGTTTCTTCGGCCTTCTCGCGTAATTCTTTCTGCCGTAAGAATTCTTGAAGAATGAGCATCGTGTCGGCGGGTAAGCGGCATTCATCACTATCGCTGGCCTCCTGGTTGGTCTGAGACATATTATTTGCTTGAGTCGAGATCCGCGGAAAATAATTTAACAATAATTTTCAAAAAACGACCTAATTCTAAAACAAACGAAGAATCAGTAAATAAATTTGGTAAGTAAAAATGTTTTTTCTCGTTCACAACTCATTCGCGTTTAGCGCTGCGTACTTTGTTTTTATTTATGAACTTTCACATGTTTTGTTTTGTTTACACTTGCGATGTTTTATACTTCCAGTAGCTTCGACTGATCTACACGGAACCGCAAATCAGCTCAAATTTGGTTTCCATTCTCGCTTAACTTTTCAAAAGGACCTAAGTAACATTTTTTTCATGAATTAATTTGAATAGGGCAATCAACAGAACAACATGAAAGCTATTGATTGCCCTATTCAAATTAATTCATGAAAAAAATGTTACTTAGGACCTTTTGAAAAGTTAAGCGAGCATTCACCTTTTAAGCCCTCAGTACACTATTTATCATGATGACAAATATTTGTCAAGTTTATCCGGATATCTATCAGACTGACCAGAAATCGACATGGATATCAGGCTGACTTGACAAATATTTGTCATTATGACAAACAGTGTACTGATAGCTTTAGCAGGGGACTGAAGAGAAGGCTAATTGAGATTCTCACGTCCGAATGTGTGAGTGGCGATAAAAGGAGAACAAACACTCCTAGATGGTGCAACTTAGCGATCCTATATTAAGAGATGTGCGAATACTTTTCCAGACGATTTAGCAACGCTGTTACTTTAGTAAACAAACGCTGCCAGCACTTGCCGTGGCGCAAAATGTTGGAGCTCGAACATGACTTTACGTATAATGGCATTTTCAGATTTCGTTATCTAACGTCCAACAGTGCATTATCACTAAAATAAAAGTGCAATATAAATGAACAAAGTACCATGCATAAACTAGACTACTTCAACTTGCCAATATAAAACAAATTGTTTATTCGACAAAACTTTTCGTAAAATCTTTTTCATTACAATCGCAATACCTTTCAATCCGCAACAATAACAATGTTCATTTGGCTCAGATTTTGACAGCTCTCAATGCTCGATTGGCTCAAGATGGCCGCTTTCGCATATCTCTGAATGTAGGATCCCTAGTACAACTGTGCAACTCAGCAAAGATTGGGTAAAAATGAGTAAATTTCCATATATTTTTTGATTCTTTTGAAATCATTGTGATGACCCGATCATTTTTTAGGTTATGAGCAGAAGGAAAACAAACATGTTTTTACACATGCCGAAGTGCACATTAGTGTGCGAACGCTAAACGTCACTCATCTCTATACGCCTACCCACCATTCATTCAATATGGTGTATAATGGTTTTAGTTTAATTTCGTTTAATTCATGATAACAAAGCTACGGAAGTAACTACGGGCTATTTCTCGACATAGTAAAGCCGTACAAACACAAAAGGTTCGATGTACTCAACTTATTGCAAGTTTTCGGCAGGAGAAGTTAATTGCCGATAACTAGCACCACAGATAACAGATATTGAGGCTGGCATCCAATACGTGTGTAAACATCCGCAACCGTTAATTCAAATGTATTTTAAATTGGGACCGCGTTTGGCAATCGATTGGAGATGGCGCAAGGATCATTGTTATTGAAAACGCAGCCCAAAAGCGGCTGTCAAATGCATTGTCTGCGTTCGACGGTTGTTAATCAGCTGCGTCCGTGTGTACTGCCGCAATCAGTTGAGTAGATGGCAGTAGTGGGCCAACGTGTATCAATTCAAACGTTTACACAGAATTTTCAATCAAATTTGTTCTAGCCTAAATATCTGTTATCTGTGCTAGCACTAACTGCGTACGATCCAATCACCCAAAATAAGCGCTGAAGTCGAGTATACTACCCAGAAACTGGTTACCAAAAACAGAAGTACCAAAAACGATGTTGGGTAGAGTGCCTTTATACCGCGGATGACAGGCGTTTCACCCGAGGTTTCACCCTCCTGCCTTTTAGGCTTTGGTCCGATTCGTGAATTAAAATCAAATTAAACTTAAAAAATGACAATTCAATAATTTTCAAATAACCCTGCTCGCAGAGCAAGATTACTTCAGTGACATGTTGAATCATTTTTGATAGATATTTTCTTGGTCTTGCTGGATACCACCAGCCATTCTTATGAGCGGGGGCGATTCCATAATTTACAAACTGTCACTGTCAGTTTCTATTCGTGGAATGAAAAATCATAAGTAACTTTAATGATACGGCATTTTTCTTTTGTTTGCAAAAAAGACCATTTTTGAATGGCAACAATAGTACACAGAAAGAAAAATCATTTATCAAATTAAAAAAAACGTTGGTTAAAATAAAAAGTTGCGTTGGTTCTTTTTCGTAGAGAGTTCGGTATGTTCAAAATAAAAGTACAAAAACTTTTGTTATATCCAGGTTTCAAAAGTGACATGCAGCTCTGAAAATAAAAGTACAAACTTTTTAAAGTAATATTGTGGAACTGTCAAATCAAAATAGACACACTATAGGAAAAAAGTTTATTATTTTAAATTTTAAATGAAGTTTTAATTAACCCTGTCACCTGCCCAAGTCACCCCCTGCCCACGAAGTTTTTCCTCCACCCCAAAGTTTGTATCAATAGTTTTTATGTCATGGAAAATATGTTTATTTTTATTTCATTTTCAACTTGTGTTCATTTGCACATTGATAATTCATAATTGGCCACATAGTCTGCTCCTTCGTCGATAAAACATCTGGTTAAACGATTTAGTCGGCATTTTGGATCTGTAAAAAATAAACAACGATAATAACGAAGCGGTAAACTCAATGTTATTAATCAAACAAACCTGTTTCTCGGCTTCCACAGTGTCGTCATATGAATGTCCATTGCTCCTATCGGATTAGTAAAGGCCCCTTTGGGTGAACCGCCTTGTCTTCAACGGTTCTTTGTCAGCCAGTGGCCTTGTGAAAATTAAATAAAAAATGGTTTTTATTTATCACGAAGCTGAAATATAAACCAAATGTCAATTGAACTAACCTGATGATGTAAATAAATATATAGTATCCGTTCTTCAGAAGCACTTAAGCTGTTCGGAATGCGACGTTTTTAACTGTTTTCGGACGATTGCCACTCGCGACGGATCATTCCGAGAAGACCGGGTGCGGGAAAAACTTTTGACTGCGGAATACACTGTAAGAAATGATTCTGACATTTTGGCATACTAGAATTGCATTTCACTTTTAAGAAGCGTGATGCTTATTTCTAAAGCCTTCTTCTCAGGTTTAGATAATTCAATAAAGATTAGATCCCATTTTGTAATACTTTGAAGTGTTTTTCACCATGTTTTTCGAAATGTTTTAAAACTGAAAATCTATTAATTTAAATAAAAATGTTTTTATTTTTTCTTGGGGTGCCCTAATCTAATGCCTTTTACTGAATGTTTTATAGTGCGATTTGACAGTTTTACAGTTTTAACAGTGAAAGTGTGAACTTTTAAATACATTAACAGAGCTGATAAAACATACTTTTAGAATGATAAACTAACTTTTGCGGTATACAATTTTACTTTTAATTTGAACAAAATATCGCACTTTTCAATTGTAAAGTACAACATATTTGAAGAAACAATGTTTTTTGTTTCTGTGTAGTCCTATCATCCAAAATTCAAAAATCGTAGAGGTTATCGTCAAAATGAAAAATGGAAAACGATTACTGTAAAAATTGATGTTTGATTTCATTCTATGCGGGGCGTTACTTCCCTTTTTGCGATGTTTTAATTTTCCTCTGGAAAGTGTCACGCGGTACTGTTCTGTCAGCTGTCAAGATATCTTTCCCCTTTTTTGTGCTGAGTGATGTGATGTTGGAAGTGACAAAAAACGGCAGTGCTCTTTAGTCTTCACCGTTTTTCCTTAATCGAACTTAATTATTAACTAGTAACCTACTAACACGGTAGTAATTAGCCCAATATAGTAATTTACTATACAGTGCCAGTAGTAGCGAGTGGAGTGTGATGTGAGTAGTGCTTTGATCGGATTAGTTGACGTTCGCCGTCGTGGATGCGTAGTTGATTTCGCTTTCTCTCGGTTCGTAGATTATCGGTGTCGTGTGTTCCGGAATTCGCGAATCTGTGCCTTGAGGAGTATTGCAGTGCCTCAGTTGATTTCTTGAAAAGTTTTTAAAATATAGCCTGACAATTTAGGGTCAGGATTCATCTTAATATTATTTTAAAACCGAGATGGTTGTTCAGTACCTATTCGTGCAAAGTAGCCTAATATAATAATCAGTGATTCTAATTTTCCCGACGAATGATTTAGATAGCGTATATGAATGTACGAACAGGTGCTTCACACCACAATAAAATGACATGACAGAAATCGATTCTAGAATGGTGTATGATTACGACCAGCAGAGTAAGATTATTCATCGTATCTTATGGTTTAAATATCATAAGATGCATATTAATTTCATGACATTTAATTATTTTAATTGTCAAAAAGCTAAATACATCAGCTTATTTATTATTTCATGTGATGTGGTATCGATATAATTGACATTCTCATAAATATTTCACTGTTTGAGCTCAGTATATAAGGGCTCGTGGTCAAGTATCTGCCAGTCCCAAGGCCTTGATGACGGGGATCTTTAATGTGTTAGCTTCGTTTTGGCTCAGTGGCGAAGAAATATGGGCTGATGAAACGGGACCTTTGGTATGGGCCTAATAATAACGGAAACATTCCCGTCTTTGGCTGGTAGTGTGGTTGATTCGTTTTACATTTAGAACACAGTGCGGTATATTTGAAATATGTTTCTGATATTTTGAAATAAATTTGCCTAAATTATAACCGCAGGTAATTGATGGTCAGTCAAAATTGATTAACAATTGTTCTGAGTCGATTAATTGAATGTATCATGAACAGTTTTTTTTTCTATCCATATGCAGAGGAGAGGGTACAGACTATGGTAGTAGTTTTTTCAGATTAGGTTTATTTGATAATTAACTAATATGTAACTGCATTTACTGCCTCGATTAGCATATGAGTCCCATATCGATATTGATTTTCTTTAAGAAATAAGCTTATAGTTGCCTCCTATTTAAGAACTGCTAATAAAATAATTGGGTTTATTCTAGAAATTTGAAAATCTAACCTACCTGTGTTGTCCAATTTTAATATTTATTCGCGTAACAGTCACATTCCAGATTCTGATAATGCTGCAGTGCGTTGTAACGGAGTAGGTATATTACGTAGATTGCATACTGATAGTTGTAATGTACATCATTTAACTTTCATACCCCTTACCCGCTTATGTATTACTATTTGGGATTGAATAGCAACCTAATTAGGGAGCCCTCCTTAGCCGTGCTAATAAGCGAGAACCAATATGTAACTTACAATATAATTAATTTTTCATAAGGCCGATACAAATATTTAAAAACTATTTTGTCTTCCCCCACCCGACCCCTTGGATTTTTTTTGCCAACACATAATATTTTGAGGGGGCTACAAAATAAAAATCGGATAATTCCGAGGATTTTCAAAACATTCTTCAACAAATACAAGGATTTTTTTTTTAGCAGCCACGCGCCGCCAGCCACCCCCCCCCCCCCCATACCAGTAGGACAAAATGTTAATTACACATTTGTACCGACCTAAGTTCCAACGAAAATAACGGAAAATTTTACTGTAAAGTAGGAATAACGAAAAAATCCCAAACAAAAAAAAAAGTAGGTAGTCTTTACTTTTTACTATCTTGCCAAATAATCAGATAGTCAAGTGAATTTGAAATTAGTGAATATTTGGTTGATGCCTGATTGATATCACAGTAATTAGCAAGATGGATGAATTCGTGCATAACCCAAGTAAGATTTTGTTTTGTTTTGGGTATACATTATCAGTTCAATCCATAATGGAGTTATGTTTATAACTTTTCTGTTATCGGTGATTGTCAACTTGTTAGAAAATAGGCCGACGAATAGAAAGCAAATTAAAATTCATATTAAAATGAAGCTTCGGGTCATTAAATCAACATACTGAGAAAAACCTCATAAGTTTCTTTGAACTCCAAAAGCTGCTGCCATCCTGCAGCTGTTTAGACCCTTCACCCGACAGTACGACACATTTTTGATAAACATCACATTACACACAGCTGCAGGAGGTCTAAGATTCTATTTTTTCTGTTCCAATCGCAGTAATGCGGTGTTGTAATTTTTCAGTAATGAATCTAACATAGATGTTAATATTCTTATATTTGGTAACTGAAATTTGAACTTCTGAATCCTGCTCTGTGCAGGTATGCCCATATTAGATTTGTATCAGTACAAACATGTGTGTATAATATTCAATTATAATAGATATTACAATCAAAATGTATTTTTGACCTCTATTTTAAACAGTTTTGTGTCAAAACCTTATTTATAAACTTCAAATCATATAATAATTTTGCCTATGCAGCTAAAATTTACATTTTCAAGTGTATTTTCATGTTTAAATTGAATTTTTATGCGATTTTCTCGGTGAGGCACATGTGAAGCATTCTCTTAAAGATCATAGAACTTTTACATGATAACACTTGTCATTAAGCTCAAATTGAGGGTGGCTCATACTGCCCCGTATGTTCATATTGCCCCTACTGCCCCTAATCGAATTACATCCTACCAGAAAGTAATAAACACAATTTCACTTTGTATGCGTTACGCAGGTGTGTTACGTAATAATCTAACAAGAAATCTCGTGAATTATAATATAAAATGTATGGTATTTGAAACAAATTCACTTTAATATTGAAAATATAATTACAGTAAAACCTCCATGAGTCAAGGTTATATGCCTCGATATCGACTCATGGAAGCAAATTATTCCATATTGAAAACTATTTTGTGGGTTACTATGATGGTCCCTTCAAACAGTTCTCCAAGGATTTTATCTCGTTTTAAGGACAAGCATCACAGAATCCAAAACTAAATTTACTCATGTTTTCAAGGGCACACCACTCAATACGGAGGCAGCGGATAACTTTTGTTTTTATTATTTCAGCTTTGCTGCGTCGCAGCATGCGTGATATAATGAAAATGACAGTTGTGTGATACTTTCATATTAAGTGATGTGCCCTTGAAAACGCGGGTGAATTTTGTTTTGGATTCTGTGATATTTTTTAATTTATTATCAGACTAAGGCCGGAGTGGCCTGTGCTGCACATAAAAGTCTTCTCCATTCCGCTCGGTCCATGGCTGCACTTCGCCAACCACGCAGTCTTCCACCTGATCGATCCACCTTGCCCGCTGTGCACCTCGCCTTCTTGTTCCCGTTGGATCATTGTCGAGAACCATTTTCACCGGATTACTGTCCGACATTCTGGCTACGTGCCCGGCCCACCGCAGTCTTCCGATTTTCGCGGTGTGAACGATGGATGGTTCTCCCAACAGCTGATGCAACTCGTGGTTCATTCGCCTCCTCCACGTACCGTCCGCCATCTGCACCCCACCATAGATGGTATGCAACACTTTTCTTTCAAAAACTCCCAGTGCGCGTTGGTCCTCCACGAGCATCGTCCAGGTCTCGTGTCCGTAGAGAACTACCGGTCTTATAAGCGTTTTGTAGATAGTCAGTTTGGTACGGCGGCGAACTCTATTCGATCGGAGCGTCTTGCGGAGTCCAAAGTACGTACGATTTCTGTGATGCTTGTCCTTAAATACTGGAGTCTGGAAATATTTCCTTATAACTAAGGAAGGGTCAAAATCTCACTGGATTAATCTGGGTTTTATTATCAATGGATTGATTATGTATGAAAAATAAATGGAAAATTTGTCGGATTTCTAATAATTACGAGCTACTATCATTTTGAACTTCAGTATAGCTGTCTAATGCCTTATTTTCATGATGCCTGTCTAGTTGATTTCACGTTAGAGTTGAAAATTCGTGTTTTGGTGCGTTCACTTATCTGCCTGTTTTTCCAGATATTTCTTAAACTCGCAAAGGCAGCCCTTGCTTTATTTATCCGTACGCCTATGTCGATCTTGGTACCGCCGTCTGACGCCATTTGGCTACCAAGATATTGGAAGCTCTCAACATTCTCCACTGGTTGCCCGGCTACTGTGAAACTGGAAGGTTCGGTTCACAGTCAATCGCATCTACCAGAATCTCGTCGATTACGATGAGGAACAGTAACGGTGATAGAATACATCCTTGCCTCACACTAGCTACGACCCGGATAGGGTCGGATAGGGACAAGACCCCATTGTGCAGCACTCTACACGAGAAGGCCTCGTACTGTGCCTCGATGAGGCCGATGATTTTCTCAGGAACTCCCTCGCGTCTCAGGGCGCCCCACATATTCTCGTGATTGAGACGGTCGAAAGCTTTTTCGTAGTCAATGAATACCAAGTACAGGGACTCTTGAATTTCGTTGATCTGCTCCAGAATGATGCGGAGCGTGACAACTAAGATACCTTGCATCCAGTCGACCAGGAAAGTTGCGGTGTCCCAAATATTACGAAATAAATGTCATGGGGTCAGCTTTGAGCATCTCGGCTGATATGCGGTCGACCCCTGGGGCTTCATTCGATTTCATGCTTTGGATGGCTGTTTGAATCTCTAGCAGTGATGGAGCTTCGGTATTGACGCGTGTTATACGTCGGATCCTAGGCAGATCATGCCGAGGTGGTGATGGCCTGGCTGGCACTTGAAAAAGTTGTTCGAAGTGCTCGAACCAGCGTTTCAGCTGGTCAATTGGGTCGGTCAATAACTGATCATTCGCGTCTTTCACAGGCATCGTTGCATTCATCTTCGCCCCGCTTAAGCGTCGTGAGATATCGTAGAGGAGGCGAATGTCCCCGGTTGCGGCGGCTCTCTCTCCTTCGTCGGCCAGAAAGTCTGCCCACGCTTGCTTGTCCCGTCGACATGAGCGTTTTACTTCCTTCTCAAGAGCCGCGTATCGTTGACGGGCTAAGACTTTGGCTCCTCTGCTTTTCGATCGCTCTATCGCGGCTTTGGCTTCTCTTCGCTCCTCTATCTTTCTCCAGGTCTCATCGGTGATCCATTGTTTTCTCTGGGTGCGTAGTTCGCCCAGATTGTTCTCGCTGGTGATGAAGGCATTCTTGATGGCGGTCCATTGGTCTTCCACGCTGCCACCTTCCGGAATATCTGCAGCACGCGTCTCCAGTTCTTTAACGATGGACCGTTTCACCGTGGCATCTTCCAGTCGGCGTGTGTTGAATCGTCGTCCAACTCTTTCCTCCTGCCGACGAATCCGCGCAATGCGCAGGCGTATTTCGCCGATGAGGAGGTGATGATCAGACGCGATATCGGCACTACGTTTATTCCGTACATCAAGAAGGCTCCGTTTCCATTTTCGGCTGATGCAGATGTGGTCGATTTGATTTTCTGTAAAGCCGTCGCGGGAGACCCACGTGACCTTGTGAACCGGTCGATGAGGGAAGAGCGATCCCCCGATCACCATGTCGTTATTACCACAAAATTCTGCGAACAGCTCTCCCTTTTCGCTAATTTCTCCGAGACTATGGCGTCCTATAATGCGCTCATGGTTCGAGTTGTCGGATCCGATCTTCGCATTGAAGTCGCCCAAACAGATCTTGATATCACCCTTCGGAATTCTATCTATGACGGCATTGAGTTGACTGTAGAAGTTCTCTTTGTCTTGCAGATCGGCAGCATCGGTTGGCGCATAACATTGGATTAAAGTAAGGTTAGGGGCTCTCCTTAGCCGTGCTGTAAGACGCGCGGCTACAAAGCAAGACCATGCTGAGGGTGGCTGGGTTCGATTCCCGGTGCCGGGCTAGGCAATTTTCGGATTGGAAATTGTCTCGACTTTCCTGGGCATAAAAGTATCATCGTGCTAGCCTCATGATATACGAATGCAAAAATGGTAACCTGGCTTAGAAACCTCGCAGTTAATAACTGTGGAAGTACTTAATGAACACTAAGCTGTGAGGCGGCTCTGTCCCAGTGTGGGGATGTAATGCCAATAAGAAGAAGAAGAAGAAGGTTTCGGACCCGTGTTCTAAATCTGGCAACGATTATCCTTTCACTAGGTTCCCACTTCATAAGCGCAGAGTGTGCCTGAGCGCTTAGTAGGAATCCAACTACGCGATGCCGGGGAGCGTGTTCACCTCGTAAACCAGAGTATAGCAGAACTTGTCCCGACGGCGTTCTGTGTTCTCCAAAGTTTGGCCAACGGACTTCACTCAGTCCCAGGATCTCAAGGTTCATGCGGCGTGCCACATTGGCAAGCTGTGCCAATTTACCCTGCTGGGCTAGGGTTAAAACGTACCATGTTCCTATTCTTGTCCGTTGTTTCGCGCTAAGAGTCGTCGCCATAAAATCAGTCCGTATTCTTTCATTATCGGATTCTCGAACAAATTGATGTTTCGGGAACAGTAGGTTGTTGGCCCAATGTTCCCTATCCACCGGGATGGGGCTGCCATCTTAGGTATAGCTTCCGGGGAATAGCATTTCATACTCAGCCGCTGGATGCCAGAACAGACGCTGTTGGAGCCGCACCTCTTTGGTGAACAGACGCTCGGTCAGTCGGGTCAATTTGTTTAAAGTCCCACCCAACACCAGGACTAGGCTAGTGCGCTTTGAGCGACACACGGTCGCTTTGATAGGGCCTGCTTGGGGACACATGCAGCTTTTTATAGGAGTTCAACAGAGCCCACTGTCGAACCCCACCACATCCTAGGCAGACCCCAGAGGACGCACGCACGCATAAGTACCAAGGAGTTGGATAATGAGGAAGGTATCCTGGAAGGTTGGATTTGCCTGTAGCTGGCAATGTAACCGGGATAACACACCAGTGTATGTAAAGGCAGAGATGCATTCTGAACAGAACATGAGCCAAGAGCGTGCCTTGGTGTTCTAAGTTTTGAACTCTGAACACAGTTCAGTGTGCACTGGGTTGGTACGCAAGCAAAACGATCATGGTAACTAAGATTCCTTAGATTTGGAACTATGCAAAAACATACGAGCATGCTTGATTTCTATCCGTTAGATGCCCACGTGTTCCATTACTAGCCGAAAAATGAGTAGCATGCCGTCGCTTGAGTTTGTTTTCCTAGGATACAAGTTGCTATGTTAGGTCAGTGCTCTTGAACAGTGTGCAGTGTTCAGAACTTTTTGAACACGAACACGCGTTCTCGTGTTCAGATGCATCTCTGCGTAAAGGTGTCTACCAAGCATTACGGGTAGATTAAAATCTCAGATGATTGGGAAAAAAGAAGTGAAAACACTTACCGACATAATCCTATATCAAAAAGTATAAGTTTACACATAATACATCGAAATACCCGAGAAATATTCCGAAACAAAAAGTGGGGATCATGTGTGTCCAGTTTTCCCTAAGCATTCTTTCAAACTGTAGAGAACGCAGAAGCCTTTCAGATAATCACATTTTTCAAATATCACTTATTGTGAGACACGACACAAATTGAAAATGAAAAGAAATCTTCCCCCTTCAGCTAGGTACTTTTCTATATGTAAGACTGTAAGATTAAGACAAATAGGTTAAACTCGAATGCAAAATTTCTAAATTATTCCAATCCACAAAATCGATTGGAAACAATTTTATTTGCACTGCCGCTAACCGCAAGTCGAGCACATCTGTATATGGGGCTCCATAAACAGATGTGCTCGACTTGCGGTTAGCGGCAGTGCAGATCCAATAAAATCCAAGCAGAAAAAGGATGGACAAATTGTCAAAGTGATCTACGAATTGTTTCAACAAAAAAGCAATATTTGGCACTTCTTTATGGTTTTATTTTAGGTTTAATAAATTTGTGTAAAAATTAGTGAAACTATTAAAAACAATCCAGTAACTATTGATTTACAATCAAAAACTTTGTTTTCTTATTCCATTAATTTCAGCCTGTGCCAAATAACTTTTGTTTTAAGCTTTCAAACTTTTAGCATTTTTGTCAAAGATGATTTATCCCTAATCAAATCTTTGCAAAAAATCGTGGGAAGGATCAGTAGTTGAAGATCGGCATCAATAACAATGGAGTTGAATTTTATTTCACATTTAGAAATTGCTATGTCTCTGGTCATGACAATTAAATTTATCAGGCTGAACAGATACCTATTTGTGTAAGCTACGATGTGAGGAAATTAAATGGAATGGTACTAATTCCTCTAAACGCAAGTAAAAAACACTTTAATAAAGATTTTAAAAAACTAAATGCAAGTACCTAAGATTCTACTTAACCAAGTTCTGAAAATATTTTTTTAAATATGTGATTTTATGATCACTGTGAAGCCCATAAAAATGAGACCTGATAAATTAATGTAATCCATTTAAATAAAGCAAAACCTGGGTTTTAGTTTCACAACAATATTGTACACTTCTTCAAAAAAAGCATTTGTAATTGCGAGAGTATTTTGTCACTTTATTCAGATACATGAGTCGCAACTCTAGTCGGCATGTCGCTATGAAGCACCCAATTAGAAGCAACCGTGTCTCTAGTTATTTTTGTCCATTAACGGTTTCAAGTTTTTTGCTACTTCAAAACCAAGGCATCGCGTGGATTTTGTTATGTATTGTAACCTACACGCCCATTGCATTCTACTGCTTTGTTGATGAATAACTTTTGAATAATATTTTTGTCAAATTAATATCAAATTTTATACACAAAATCTTGTCGGAAAATCAAAAGAGTGTGTTAGACACATCTTCGCAATTTGCCTAAATAAATAATCAACAACCCCCACACTTTCTAGAATCGATTATCGGTGTAGACTGTAAAGGCTGTACTTTTCATTTATTCAATCAAATTGCAAACGAACCGCTATGTCAAAATAATGATGATGATAACGTGTGCCTATAATTGCTTTTTGTTCTACAATAAATTCCACAGTCCGTTGTTATAAAAGTGTTTACGAAGAACACTAAGAAGCAATTTTAAATTAAAATGAGTGATCAGCAGTCAGAAGACCAACGGCCGCTACGTGGAGTACAAGCACTAAAAGAACACATCATTCTCAACAAGATCGACACGGCACTGTGGGCCTCCCGCGTGCTAACCATCATCTTCTCCATTGGCTACATCATTCCAATTTTTGGGTAAGTACTTCAACCAGTTAAATAAAAAAAAAATCTTCCAATGCATATACAAGCACGAGTACTGTTATCAGTTGAGTGACGTCACATGTTCATACATCCGAAAACAAGGTTGTGTACCTGTAGCAATAGTTACACGGTCTTGCAGACATGAAGACCTCATTGCATGTGTTCGCTCAGAAATAATACTCAACTCATTCCGGTGAAGCATAAAGCGAGAACTGCACCGCAAAAGGCAAACAAAAACCACATTGCCTTTACCGCCGCCGTCCGTCGGTCGGTCGATGCTTCAGATGTGTGCTTCGAATCGCTTTCTCAGCTCTCGAGATGCACGATATATCGTTGCGGTGGCGGCACACAGGTCATAACACAGGCACTGGAGATATAATTGATTTACGTAACAGAAATACATATGACGCATCAAGTGTATGCATTTGAACGGTTATATGGCTATCTAGGCAGCAGGTAACTGATAGAGCAGAGGATTAACGTGCAAGATAAAAATGTTAAGTTCAATGCGCGATAGGTGCGACGGAGAGGCATTTTGCTTGTCGTTCTCCCTTGCACGTTGAGGCAGACAAATTATTGAATATTTTGTGTGTAGAGACGTTCATAGCCGGTACAATAAATGCTATTTACCTATTTACTACCTCCCAGTTAAGACACTTATAAATATCTATGTGCACGCTGGGTCTGATTTATCGGCACCCTTAGCGCCCATACATACGGTTTGTTGATTAACGCTCTACTACATAAACCTCTTCTTTGACCGAGATACTGTTTAGTTTTGATGTTTTGGATTTTTTTAATGGATGATTATTCAGAAAACGTTGCGAGTGAAGGCGTATATAGGAGTGCCACTTAGGAGATTATTGCTGGTTTGGCCAAGGATGTTTTCGGTTGGGAAACACTGTACTACCAGATAAAGTTTATGTGTCAAGTTGCTTATCTGTGCACATGGTAAGATGGAAATGATTGGATTTGTGGGGAGGATTGACAAACGATTTACAAAATCAACCAAAATGCAAATCAATGTTACAAAATTTAATATGCGATCATGGGGGTCTTCCGCGAAAGGCTGAATCACATAAGGCTGAACACGGAAGGCTGAAATAACAAAAGGCTGAAACTCGAAAGACTTAAAAAACGTGAAAAACCAATTTTAGTGGAAGAATTCACATTTGACGTTAATAGGGGCACAAACTAAAATGATCCGAAATCTTCTTGCGACTTCTTCACTCAGCCAAGAAAACTAGTGGTAATCATATGAATATCTTATGTTTTTTTGCTATAAGAATTATTTATGAACTTCATACGATTTTCTTATGAACTGTGTGCTATATGACCAAGAATGATTTTCATAACAAGTCTTATGAAAATATTAAGAGAATCTTATGAACATCAATCATTCCTAAATATGAGGGTCATAATATTTTCAACACAATTTCTATATAGGGGCAGTAGGGGCAATATGAACATACGGGGCAATATGAGCCACCCTCATTTTGAGCTTATTGACAAGTTTTATCAAGTTAAAGTTATATGATCTTCAAGAGGATGCTCCACATATGCATCAACGTGAAAACCGCATTAAAATTCAATTCAAACATGAAAATATACTTGAAAATGTAAATTTTCACTGCATAGGCAAAATTATTATAAGATTTCAAGTTTATAAATAAGGTTTTGACACAAAACGGATTAAAATACAGGTAAAAAATACACCACAATCAAAAGACATATTATAATTGAATATTGTGCACACATGTTTATATTGATACAAATCTGAATTTATCATAAAACTTTTTTTTCCCAAAACCAGTCTCTATGGGGCAATATGGGCATACCTGCATAGAACAAGATATCTGGCCTTAAAATGCGAACAAGTTCAAATTTCAGTATTCAAATACAAGAATATTATCATATATGTAAGATTCATTACAGAAAAATTACAACAGCGCATTACTGCGATAGAAACAGAAAAAATGACCATTGACCAATTGAAATGTGGCTGTTCAAACGATGAAGAGTGGCAAATCAGTTCAGATCGCTGTTGTGCAGTTTTTTCATTTTATTTGGTATGGGATACTCACAACTGTTGTAGGAATATCATATTCTTCCATATTACGATACTTCTTTCGCCTAAATAAAGGTTTTGGAAGGGTGGCCCGTACTGCCCCAAATGGTGGCTCATATTGCCCCGTATAGTCGGGAACACACATTGAAATCAATACATTTTCAAAAGTGCATTCCAACAATTTCCAAACGCATTTTTCGTCATTCATCGACGTAATATGAAAGGTAACATTCTCTAGTATAAGTCAACTACATTTGAACGATGCTTTTTTGAGCTTTTCAGCGCTTTTCGGAACGATTTCCTTAGGTGGCCCATATTGCCCCGATCACCCCTATATCCTCCCACGAGATGAAATAAGATGCAAAAAACCACAAATCATTGTACAACATAATATTGTATTGTATTTTTAAAGTCGCGTTTAGTATATATGATTACATTCCATTAAATGAGATTCAAGCCAACCCAAACATAATTATGCAATGTACCGTCGCACAGAAGAGTAACTAGAACAAATTCGTGGACAAAACCCAAAAATTTTTTTTCAACATTTATACATTCTTATATTTTTTTTAGATACTTAGAAACATTCTGCATAATATGGCTATTTCAGAAGTGACCCAAAATTTTGTAAAAAAATATAATTAGGGCTCAAAAATGAGGTATTGAATTGGATTTTATTCACTTTATTTGTGGAGTATTTGAAAAATTTGATTTTTACACAACATAAATGTTATCAACAATCTATTATTAGTACACAATGAGTAGATTATAGTTGTATGTCTCCATTTGGCTCATGTTTATGGTCAAATTATAAATTTTATGTTTCAGGTGATGACCATTTGAAAATCACAATTTTTCTATTTTTATGTTTTTCTTCAGAGGAAATGTTAATCTATACGGCAAGATCCGGCAAAGATAAATCACTTGGGTGTAACTTCAAGATATGAACTAAGCATTCCACGTGAAAACTCGTCCGCAAACGTCCGCAAATTAGATTCTGAGCTATTTGAATAAAATGCGATTTTTCATCATTTTAAAACAAAATTTTACCCTTTGCTCATAAATTACCACCTATACCGAATCCAGAAGAAAAAATATGATATTCATTACATCACCTTGTAGATCAACAAACAACGTGATGTAATTTTGGGATATTCTGGGTCATCTAAACTGTTCTTGAGTTCAGAACTTGCGGAACTTTTTTTGTTACATATATTTTATTTAAATTCACAGGCTCCTGGACCAACCAACCAACCTGGACGAACCAAGACCAACTATCATTGTGAAATATTTATGGGATATCCTTGATTTCAGGACTTGAGTTCTACAGCTGCTAAAGTAACCTTTTCTGTCACACTCATTACATCTCTCGGAAGACCAACAAACACCGTAAGACAGCTTTGATAATTTGACTCATCAAACCTGTCTTTGAGTTCAAAGCTTGCAATCTACAGTCATGACAGTAGCTTTTGTCACTCAAAGCTCCGATATATATCCGATCTAGCGACGTTTTTTATTTGTAATGAATTTCTAAAGCTCTTTTTCCGATGTGTATTGACCTTCAAGGCGAATAAAGGAAGTTTGAACGAAAAAACTTTTTAGTAGCTGTACATCTAAAGTCCTGAACTCAAGTATAGTTTGGATACCCTATGGCGTCCAAGGGATATTAAAAAGTATATTGTTTACCGCAGTACCTCTATAGGTACGTTTGAATGATAATCTTATTTTGCAACAATACAGATGCTGCTAATGTACTAAATATTTTCTGTTTCCGAACTCTGCTATGGTCAGGACGTTCTAGGTTGTTGTAAGGCTTCAAACGCTCATACCTGATATTATTCCCTGATAGGGGAGTTAAGGAGAAAATAGTGTTCAAGCAGAAAACAGTGTTTACATTTGTGCATGCGAATTTATACAACCATTTTTGTTTTGGGATCTTGGGCATGGGTTAAAATAAGTTAGAAGTATTTTTTCCTATGTAAATGTTAGGAAATCCATTTAAGGATAGAGCTTTAACTACGGGTTTATTGCTACTTTGTGAAATATAGCCATTTTAGAATCGTTCACTTAGCGGCAGCAAGAGATTTTGATTTTTCATAAAACGCGAGGTTTTATTTGAAAACATATGTATTTTGAGATTTTTAGCTGGTTTTACACTGTTAGGTGGATGGATTTAGCCAAAAAATGCATTTTCCTGCATAATTGGCAATTATTATTTCATCCTAGGTCCAAATAACCACAAAAAATAGTTTTGGCCAAGAATTGGCTTATTTACTCCTATGTGCGTCGTCGAGGATGACAATGGGGGGGTGAGAGTGGGTCACTGTTTCAAGTACTTAGGCTTTGGTCCGATTTGTGAATCAAAATCGAATTAAACTTAAAAGTGACAGTTCAAAAATTTCCAAATAACCCTGCTCGCAGAGCAAGATTAGTTTTGACAGATATTGAATCATTTTTGATAGATGTTATGTTGGTCTTGCTGGGTAGCACTAGGGATCCTATATTAAGAGATGTGCGAATACTTTTCCAGACGATTTAGCAACGCTGTTAATTTCGTAAACAAACGCTGCCAGCACTCGCCGTGGCGCAACATGTTGGAGCTCGAACATGACTTTGTGCATAATGGCATTTTCAGATTTCGTTATTTAACGTACAACAGTGTATTATCACTAAAATAAAAGTGCAATACAAATGAACAAAGTACCATGAATAAACTAGACTACTTCAACGTGCCAATGTAAAACAAATTGTTTATTCAACAAAACTTTCCATAAAATCTTTTTCATTACAATCATAATACCTTTCAATCCGCAACAACAACAATGTTCATTTGGCTCAGATTCTGACACATCTCAATGCTCAATTGGCTCAAGATGGCCGCTTTCGCATATCTCTGAATGTAGGATCCCTAGGTAGCACCAGCCATTCTTATGAGCGGGGGATTTCATAATTTCCGAACTGTCACTTTTAAGTTTAATTCGATTTTAATTCATGAATCGGACCAAAGCCTTATAGGGTCTGTCTCATTTGGAGAATTAAACTGAACTTAAAAATGACATTTCAATAATTATCAAAATTTGGTTATTTAATAACCCTGCTCGCAGAGCAAGATTAATTTTGACAGATATCGAATCATGTTGCATCGATGTCTTATACAGTCAGTATACAGTTAAAAAATTAGCAAATAACCCGGTAATAAGGATAGCTGGTGCTGCCCAGCAATTCCAATAAGACATCGATGCAAAATGATTCGATATCTGTCAAAATTAATCTTGCTCTGCGAGCAGGGTTATTTGATAATTATTGAAATGTCATTTTTAAGTTTAATTTCAGTTTAATTGGGTTGTTTAGGGGTATATATGTTTTTACATATTCTGATTCTGCAGGAAAAACTGAGCCTAACCCTAATTTCCTCAGAATTTTTGGAGCCCCGGAACTATTTTTAATTTGCATTTTAAATTTATATGGGACTAAAAATTTGTTCTTATGCTGCATGGGCTAACTGTCATTCTATGAATGTTAGTGTCATTCTATCGATTGAAATGGCTTATTGTTTGCTGTACAAAAATGTAAATATAAGGTTTTCAAACAAAATAAAAATATATTGGAGATCAGGAAAGCATGCTCTTTATGTTCAACTATAAAAAACCTCATATTTTTCGTTGCTAAACAACCCAATTCTCCAAATGAGACAGACCCTTAGAATGATAGTAGAATAGGTTGAATGTGATTGGGGTCAAGAAAACCAAATTATAAGAGACCTTTTTGAAGGATTTTGTTATCCGACCTCCATACTGTCGGTGAGAGCGATGACCCATTGTCACCCCCGACAGCGGTATTCATATAAATGTTGCAGGATTGATATTTCGTTGAGATGGTTGCATCACACCAATTAGGATTCTTGAGAGTCGTCTACTCGTCAGTGCTGTCATCTTCTGTTGGTGGGAAATGTTGCATGCTGGTATCGATGAGCTGGTATCTTGCCTTGCCTTAGAATCTGTAAAAAAATGAATCATGATGTTAGAAGGGAAAAAAAGGAAAGAAAATCGTATCCAGAGGAGACTTATACTCACGTTTCTGATCTTCCAATTATTAACAACTCCTATAACTGGTCGATCTGGAGATCGTGAGGAAATGGAGACACAATATTTAAAGTTTTCGCTGTTGATGGTTGCTGCTACTGCACTCCGCTGGTGTGGTGAGTACTATAGTTTGAACGATCGTCTAATAAATATTCTGCCATATTTAGTTCTCATTTCATAAGATTTGTCTTATGACTTTTTCACATCAAAAGTAGTGATGAAAATCATAAGACAACTCTTATGTTTAATTACGTCTATAGGCCCTCCTTAGCCGTGCGGTAAGACGCGCGGCTACAAAGCAAGACCATGCTGAGGGTGGCTGGGTTCGATTCCCGGTGCCGGTCTAGGCAATTTTCGGATTGGAAATTGTCTCGACTTCCTTGGGCATAAAAGTATCATCGTGTTAGCCTTATGATATACGAATGCAAAAATGGTAACTTGGCTAAGAAACCTCGCAGTTAATAACTGTGGAAGTGCTTAATGAACACTAAGCTGCGAGGCGGCTCTGTCCCAGTGTAGGGATGTAATGCCAATAAGAAGAAGAAGAAGACCTATATGAAATTCATTAGATACAAAAATGAATGTCATAACAGGTCAACTAATTATCATAAGAGGCTCAATGAAAGGGAAAATTAATTATTTTTCCTCGCTTCATAAGATGAGGCTTATGATGTTATTAAGATAGATTAGTTGAGTGTTGTTATCATTCAATTTTTATACGGATTTATTGTTTGTTTGTTTGTTTGTGTATTTACGATACGTTACACCGGAATGCACCGGTGCATTCGTGTCGGAAAGCAGATTTTCGGATGTACAATTATAAATTCTTTACATTGTAATACTTGCTTTTCATCTTCTATTCATCTTCTCACGTTTCTCCTCCTACTTCTCTCTATATCACTATCTTCTTAATCTTTTCTACCGGTGCTTCCATGCTGTTTGCGTCCAGAGCTGTGAAACAACAGCGCTGGGCGGATTTATTATTTTTTAGTCTGTACAGCTCAAACAATTTTGAGGTAACATACTTTATTGTTCTTGGTTCTTGTACATATTTGGTTTTTGATTCTTGCCAAGACTACTTTCTTATATTTTATTTTTATTCTTTATTCTTTTTTATTCTTCTCTCTTTTTCTTCCTTTATTTTTTGCCTTTCTCGTACAACAAAGTTGTACCGGAAGGCTATCATTTCACTCCGAAAACGAACTTTTTATAGAAGTCTCTGAGACCCATAGTGTTATATACCAAACGACACAGCTCGATGAACTGAGCACATGTCTGTCTGTCCGTGTGTATGTGTGTGCACAAAAGCTAAAGAAAACATTAGACAACTTTTCGTACAGTAATCCTTAACCGATTTTCACGCAACAAGTTTTATTCGACAGGGGACAAAGCCTTGTTGATCACTATTGAATTAACGATAACGATCGGTTTAAAAGTTTAAAAGTTATGAAGAAAATGGTTTATCGAACCATATAAGCCCCATATAAGGTTGGTGTCTTAACTAATTGCGAGAAAGGCGTATTAATCTGGGTTTTTTTCTTTCTTCCTACTTCCTTCCTTTTTCCTCTTCTTTCTAAAAATTCCATTTTTTCTTCCTGTTTCCTTCTTTTTTCTTCAACCCTTCCTAGTTCCTCCATAGTTTTTCCTTCTAAATTGCCCCTACCTTGTTCCTATTTCCTTTTTTTTTTTCTTCTGCCTTCCTTGTTCCTTATTTCTTTTTCCTACTTCTTTTGTTTTGTTTTCTTCTTCTTTCATTTTTTTGTTCTTCTTCTTCCTTCTTCATTATTTCCTTCTGCTTTCTTATTTCTTCCTTCTTCGTTTTCCTTGTTTTTCTTCTTTCTTCCTTCTTTCGATTCTTTGTTTTTTTTTTACTTTCTGTTTTCTTTCCTCTACCTTCTTCCTTTTCCTAGTTTCTTCTTCCTTTTTCCTTATTCTTTTTTCTCTATTGTTTCTTCATTCTACCTTCTTCCTTCTTTCAACCTTTTTCCTTTCTTCTTCTTTATTTTCTTCCTTCATCCTTGTCCCTTGTTTCCTCATCTTTCTTCTTTCGTCCTGTTTTCTTCTTCCTTCATTTTCCCTTTTTCCGTCTTCTGTACTTTACCTATCTTTTATATTATTGTTCCTTCTTCTTTCTTCCTTCTTCATTCTTCCATATTTATCCTTCTTCTGTCTTCTTTCTTCCTTGTTTCTTCTTTCTTCTTCATTATTCCTTCTTCCACCTTTATCTTATTTTTTCCTTCTTCCTTCTTCTATGCTTTTCCTTCAATCTTTCATCTTTTTTCGTTCTCCCTTCTTTCGTCTTATTTCTCCCTTCTTCTTTCTTCCTTTTTCCTTCGGTCTTCCTTCTTCCATGTTTATCTTACTTTTTCCTTCTTCCTTCTTCTATGTTCTTTCTTCAATCTTTCATCTTTTCTCATTCTCCCTTCTTCCGTCTTCTTTCTCCCTTCTTCTGTCTTCTATCTCCCTTCTTCCGTCTTCTTTCTCCCTTCTTCCGTCTTCTTCCTTCTTCTTTCCTCCTTCCTTCCTATCTGTGCAATTTTTAATCTTTATTTTGTATTCTTTATTTTTTATATTTTATTCTTCTTTATTCGTTATTTTACTATCCAACCTCTCAACATAGTTGGTACGACATATCGCATGGTTGGGGTTCATTTCATCCCATCAATTTCAGCCTTCTGATACTTTCAGCCTTTTGAGACTTTCAGCCTTTCGGGATTTCAGCCTTTTGAGTTCAACCTTATGAGTATTTAGCCAAATGTGTTTTAGCCTTTCGTAGGACTCCCGATCATGGGCAGTACTCATGTCATCCAAATTAGGGAATTGTCACGGATTGATAAAAACAATAATAACGCAATAAATTAGAGTTGATTACAGGAATATTAGGAAAAACAAAATCGGTAAAATCGAAAAATGTCAAAAAATGGCCTCCATTAGCAGCAGCGCTAAAACGCACGTAAACAAATTTTTCTCGAATTAGAGCAAAAAGAACTATTTTTTTTAAAGCAAAGTGAAAAAGCAGAATAGGGTAGAGAACCATTTGGGCAGAACCCCCTATTCCCGTCCACGACGTTCATTACTCGGGAGCATTAAAACCGAATTACTTGTTTTTTTAGAACATGGTTAGTGTCTGTCGATATCTAGTGATGTACAAAACATCATGCCATTTGGTTGGAACGCGGTCGAGTTATCAACGTTGCGGACGGGAATAGGGGATGCTGCCCAAATGGTCCCGCTCCCTATTTGCTTTGTTTCTTCAATATGATGAAAATATACTTTCAGAGTGTAATCTCTATCTTATAGAAAGCAATTTATGTTGCGTGTTATTTATTGTTGAAGTCTCACTGTTACATACGTCGTTTTAACATATGGGAAGTCAGAGCGACCTATGTAACAACAAAACAAAACTGCAGTTTCGGCAATCATGCATTATGGAAAACCAACTAATGTACAGCGATTTACATATATGTAGCATACCGGTGTATGTATAATTTTGTCATTTTTCACAGGGAATTTGAATGAACTGAGCTTTGATGTGAAGCACGCCTATTACGTGTTATGTATTGATGCATGCAAGTGGAAAATAAAATAATGAAAAAAGATTTAGTTAACAGTTTTAAAAAAAAAAAGGTTTGCCAATTTTCTGTAAAGGATTTCTCGAATCCTCATAATTGTTACATACGTCGCTATGAAAAATTATGCTTGATATTTCGAAATGGTGGAATAAAACAAGAAGAGTAAAAACGTGAAGATAGATTATCCGGAAAGAGACAAGAGATATCTGCTACTTGGCCTTGCGCACCATAGCTCCTCTAAGGCTGATGACATACTGGGAGCGAAGAGAAGCGAAGCGGTTGGAGATAAGCAAAGCGAAGTGAAGCGGCGATCAAAGCGAGCCATGACATACTGAAAGCGTTTTTCAGAGTGTTGATCTCGCAACAAATACAAGTGTGAAGAAATGGATTTCCTCAGATGATGAATATTTTGCTTCTCCAAGCACAAAAAGAAGAGTGTTAGGGAGATTTATAGAATGTCGCAATAGAAAACCGATTTAATGATGTGAGCGATAGATTATCACCACATACAAACAGACGTAGGGCGTAGCTATGGTAACAATTTTTTGGGCCATGTTTTATTCTGATTTTACGTTTGCTCCTATGGAAGATCCATTAATTACGTAACGGGAAATTTTAAAAACACCCCTTCCCCCTACGTCACACGTTTTGTATGAAATATCTGAAAATTTGATTTGGATCGTTACACTTCGCCGACAACACCCCTCCCCCTTCAAGCATTACGTAATTTATGGATGTTCCTCTTTCGACATTTTTATACACTGAAGTTGATTTGTACTCGGGAGATACGTACATCATGAAAACAACTTCTACAAAAATCGTTTTGTCTCGGCAACCTTTTAAAAAAACGGCGTAAACAAACGCAAATCCCAAAAACCCGCAGAAAAAAAGGGAAACCATTTCCCACCAATGGCCGGCAAAAAATTGGGACAACAATTTCCTTATCTATCGGATTCCAGTCAATTTATTTGCTTCGCGGATGACATGGACATTGTCGGCCGAACATTTGCAAAGGTGGCAGAACTGTACACCCGCCTGAAACGTGAAGCAACAAAAGTTGGACTGGTGGTGAATGCGTCAAAGACAAAGTACATGCTTGTGGGCGGAACCGAGCGCGACAGGGCCCGCCTGGGAAGCAGTGTTACGATAGACGGGGATACCTTCGAGGTGGTCGAGGAATTCGTCTACCTCGGATCCTTGCTAACGGCTGACAACAACGTTAGTCGTGAAATACGAAGGCGCATCATCTGTGGAAGTCGGGCCTACTACGGGCTCCAGAAGAAACTGCGGTCGAAAAGATTCGCCACCGCACCAAATGTGTCATGTACAAGACGTTAATAAGACCGGTAGTCCTCTACGGACATGAAACATGGACAATGCTCGAGGAGGACTTGCAAGCACTCGGAGTATTCGAGAGACGGGTGCTTAGGACCATCTTTGGCGGTGTGCAAGAAGACGGTGTGTGGCGGCGAAGAATGAACCATGAGCTCGCCCAACTCTACGGCGAACCCAGTATCCAGAAGGTGGCTAAAGCCGGAAGGGTACGATGGGCAGGACATGTTGCAAGAATGCCGGACAGCAACCCTGCAAAGATGGTGTTCGCTTCCGATCCGGCAGGTACGAGACGGCGTGGAGCGCAGCGAGCGAGATGGGCAGACCAGGTGCAGAACGACTTGGCGAGCGTGGGGCGTATCCGAGGATGGAGAGATGCGGCCTCGAACCGTGCATTGTGGCGTCAAATTGTTGATTCAGTGTTATCTGTTTAGATGTTAACTAAATAAATGAAATGAAAAATCTATCGGATTATTCCCGAAGTTTTAATATGCGGACATAAGCAAAAATTGCGCAAACTCGTTTTTCGTTGAAGTTGTTTTTTCTGCGGTTATCTAGATTTACGCAATTTAACGGGCTTATCAAGGTACACGGTACGTATCTCCCGCGTAAAAACCGACTCCAGTGTAAAATCAAATATCAAAGCGATTGAGCACAATAATTTCTTTCGTTACAAACGCGCATTACAGATGCGTGAAAAATCTATCATTTAAAACTAATCCTAAATACGAGAACGATATTGAAATAACAAGTTCACATCCATTTGTCTGTGGTAACATCAAAATACGTGCTTTTTGTTTCAAAGTGTTTCTAAATGTATGGACTGCACCAGAATATACCGCTACCATAGTACCGCTACTATGAAATCTGCTACTACCGCTACTGCAAATCTGATGGCTCCATACATGTAGCCATACATTTACATATTTTAATGTTTTCAATAACCAAATTAACAAAATAAACAATGTTGCTTTCCTCTCCCGCAATACTTTTCACCCACAGCCATTTTACACAACTGCGAACGAGGGTAAACTCAAATCAACAAACATATAGAAGTGATCCTTTGCGATCTCGCGCGGCAAAGCACTCTACGAACTGCTTCACCTCTTTGGCTACCGCTTCTCGCCTCTTCTCTTCGCTCCCACTATGACAGGTATAAGCGATTTCCATACATCGCTCATTGAGGTAGCTTTCACGCGGACGCTTCGCTTCCCTCTCAACTCTTCTAATCGCTTCTCTTCTCTCCCAGTATGGCATCAGCCTAAGAACCAATTTCTTCACCTCCGCTTAACTCTTAAACGGTGCTTACCCATACTCTTAAACTGGGTTTACCGCCTAAGCGGGGGTGAAGAAATCGGCCCTAAGCGTTTTTTTAAACTTCGAGGTATCTAATCTAAATGTGTACACAGACAAGCAGACATAACACTTGTGAAATCCTCATCGTTCACTGATTTACTGGTCAATTCAAATTATCATTAGTTGGCCAACCGATCACTCGTGGCGCGCGCATCCGATTTGCTAGAGTTTGACATTTGCTCACTACCGCCATCTGGTTCGTGGTTTGCCCAACTTACTGAAAGCAACAGATGTCGTTAGGGTGTTTACGACGATGAATTTCATGAGTGAATGTTCAATGTGTTATGTCTGTTTGTCTGTGATGTGTATATCACGTGACTAGCACGAATAATTTTCCCTAAAAAATCGACATAATTCCCCACTCGGAGATTTCCTAGGCCGGATTGGCATTCCGACATTTGAGAAAATAGCATTTTGGGCAAAATTAGCATTTATGTAGGACTGGTCTTATTATTCGCGTTGGATTACATTTATTTCCATTCCATATAAATATCCGATTTGATCGGAAGAAAAAATCGCCTTTTCATCAATGACGAACTTTAGTAAACAAGGCAAAACAGTTACTTGACCATTGACATGAACACAATAACCGATCTGGAAAGTTGTCTAACGGAAAAAATGGATCGTCGAAAGCAACTTGTGGCGATGGCGAGCTATCGGATAATTCACGGCATCTCAGGCATCATCTCAATTCATCGCAGCTGAGTCGATTGAGTTTGGGTCTAATTCGCCAGGTCTTAAATTAAGGTTCGTTTTGGAGCGAACGTTTTTTCGTATACTTAGCGTACAAGAACGGTAAAACCTTGTAGTCAGATAGACTTTAGGAAACACACATGGCACTAAAAACGTGCAAAAGTAATGAAATATTTGTATAAATGTTCAAAACCTTTTCACGAGACAAAAAAATACACAAATTTAGTTTTTATTATTGTGCGCAGAATTAGGAACATTGTGCGCAGAATATGGAACATTTAAAAATATGTGCGCAGAACTAGGAACCATATGGCAATTTACAAATCGAATAATAATATATGTTCTTAGGGCCAATTTCTTCGCCTCCACTTAGTGCTTAAACCAGGTTAAAACGTGTGGATAAGCTCCGCTTAACTCTTAAGCGGTGCTTACCCATACGCCTTAACCTGGTTTAAGGTCTAAGCGGAGGTGAAGAAATCGACCCTTAGGGCCGATTAACTCTTGAGCGGTGCTTACCCATACGCTTAAACCTGGCTTAACACCTAAGCGGATGTGAAGAAATTGGTCCTTAGTCGATTTAATTAAAATGTTCATGATTCATAATCTTCAGTGGATTACTATTATACTTTTATTATTTTATAATCAGACTGAGGCCGCAGTGGTCCGTTACGGTGGGATGTGGATACTGTAGTGCGTAACGGTGTAAATCCGGCCATATCGCCAGGCTCGGTATAACACTGAAGCTGACAATATGACGTCCCTAACCCCGAATCCCAAGGTGTCAGGCGACCCGTGCCGAGGGGAAAACCTGGGGGGCCTGGGGGGTGAAACAATTAGCCAGGCAGTTAACGGAGCCTGTAATGCTGGGTAGACACATTTTCGTGGTTCATTACGGAGAAATATCTACCAAACTGTGCTCTAGTTCTTACTATTCTTGTGAATACTTATGAGTGATGGTTGCAAGATTATGGAACGACTATAATTTGCTCAACTCATCATCTTCTTCTTCTTCTTCTTATAGGCATTACATCCCCATACTGGGACAGAGCCGCCTCGCAGCTTAGTGTTCATTAAGCACTTCCACAGTTATTAACTGCGAGGTTTCTAAGCCAGGTTACCATTTTTGCATTCGTATATCATGAGGCTAGCACGATGATACTTTTATGCCCAGGGAAGTCGAGACAATTTCCAATTCGAAAATTGTCTAGATCGGCACCGGGAATCGAACCCAGCCCTCAGCATGGTCGTGCTTTGTAGCCGCGCGTCTTACCGCACGGCTAAGGAGGGCCCCAGAACTCATAATAAGAAGCAAAAATATGTTTGAACTTCAATACCGATGCATAGTCAAAATCAGTATTATACCACTTATTGTTAAGCCGAAACTGAATAGCACACCTTTGAGAGTTGGTATAAGCCATTTCTCGAAGAGTATAAATAGTGGTACCTTAATCTAAAGACTTACTTACTTACTTATGGATCCTGTACACCTCCGGTGGTGCAAAGGGCCGACTAGAAAGATCTCCATCCGGCTATCGCTTTAACCTGTTGCCAGGTTAGATTTCGGTCGACTTCTTTAATTGCTTTATAGAGGCATCGCCGCCATGAGCCTCTGCTGCGATGTCCCGCTGGGTTCCAGTCTAATGCTTGTTTACAGATTTCGTTTCCGCCCCTACGTAGAGTGTGGCCGACCCAGCCCCACTTCCGATCCCGAATTTCTGTTGCTATCGGCCTCTGGTGACAACGACGATGGAGCTCGTTGTTTGAGATCCAGTTGTGAGGCCACCAGGCCCGAATTATATACCGCAGGCATCTGTTAATGAACACCTGCAGCCGTTGAGCGTTCTCCACTGATACACACCATGTTTCGCTAGCGTATAACAGCACAGATTTCACGTTAGAGTTGAAAATTCGTATTTTGGTGCGTTCACTTATCTGCCTGTTTTTCCAGATATTTCTTAAACTCGCAAAGGCAGCCCTTGCTTTCTTGATCCGTGCGCCTATGTCGATCTTGGTACCGCCGTCTGACGCCATTTGGCTACCAAGATATTGGAAGCTTTCAACATTCTCCACTGGTTGCCCGGCTACTGTGAAGCTGGAAGGAGTCACCGTGTTTACATCCAACGATTTGGTTTTGTTGACGTTGATGACTAAACCTGCCGAGGAGGAGCGCTCGGCAAGGTCGTTGAGCTTACTCTGCATATCAGAGCGCCGTTGCGCGAGGAGTGCAACGTCATCAGCCAATTCGAAGTCGTTTAGGTGCTCCATGGTTATAGGCTGCCATAACAGCCCGCGGTTTGGTTCACGGTCAATCGCATCTACCAGAATCTCGTCGATTACGATGAGGAACAGTAACGGTGATAGAATACATCCCTGCCTCACACCAGCTACGACCCGGATAGGATCGGACAGGACCCCATTGTGCAGCACTCTACACGAAAAGGCCTCGTACTGTGCTTCGATGAGGCCGATGATTTTCTCAGGAACCCCCTTGCGTCTCAGGGCGCCCCACATATTCTCGTGATTGAGACGGTCGAAAGCTTTTTCGTAGTCAATGAATACCAAGTAAAGGGACTCTTGGAATTCGTTGACCTGCTCCAGAATTATGCGGAGCGTGACAATATGGTCCACACAGGATCTTCCGGTACGGAATCCGGCCTGCTGCCGCCGGAGAGTCGTATCGATCTTCTCCTGAATCCGGGCTAGGATAATTTTGCACAGAACTTTGAGAACGGTACACAGCAACATAATGCCTCGCCAGTTATCGCATACAGTCAGGTCACCCTTTTTGGGCACCTTCACTAAGATACCTTGCATATAGTCGACCGGGAAAGTTGCGGTGTCCCAGATATTACGAAATAAACGATGCAGTAGTTGAGCGGATGTCATGGGGTCAGCTTTGAGCATCTCGGCTGATATGCGGTCGACCCCTGGGGCTTTATTCGATTTCATGCTTTGGATGGCTGTTTGAATCTCTAGCAGTGATGGAGCTTCGGTATTGACGCGTGTTATACGTCGGATCCTAGGCAGATCATGCCGAGGTGGTGATGGCCTGGCTGGCACTTGAAAAAGTTGTTCGAAGTGCTCGAAACAGCGTTTCAGCTGATCAGTTGGGTCAGTCAATTACTGATCATTCGCGTCTTTCACAGGCGTCGTTGCATTCATCTTCGCCCCGCTTAAGCGTCGTGAGATATCGTAGAGGAGGCGAATGTCCCCGGTTGCGGTGGCTCTCTCTCCTTCGTCGGCCAAAGAGTCTGCCCACGCTCGCTTGTCCCGTCGACATGAGCGTTTTACTTCCTTCTCAAGAGCCGCGTATCGTTGACGGGCTAAGACTTTGGCTCCTCTGGTTTTCGATCGCTCTATCGCGGCTTTGGCTTCTCTTCGCTCCTCTATCTTCCTCCAGGTCTCATCGGTGATCCATTATTTTCTCTGGGTGCGCAGTTCACCCAGATTGTTCTCGCTGGTGGCGATGAAGGCATTCTTGATGGCGGTCCATTGGTCTTCCACGCTGCCACCTTCGGGAATATCTGCAGCACGCGTCTCCAGTTCTTCAACGAAGGACCGTTTCACCGTGGCATCTTCCAGTCGGCGTGTGTTGAATCGTCGACCAACTCTTTCCTCCTGCCGACGAATGCGCGCAATGCGCAGGCGTGTTTCGCCGATGAGGAGGTGATGATCAGACGCGATATCGGCACTACGTTTATTCCGTACATCAAGAAGGCTCCGTTTCCATTTTCGGCTGATGCAGATGTGGTCGTTTTGATTTTCTGTAAAGCCGTCACGGGAGACCCACGTGACCTTGTGAACCGGCCGATGAGGGAAGAGCGATCCCCCGATCACCATGTCGTTATTACCACAAAATTCTGCGAACAGCTCTCCATTTTCGCTCATTTCTCCGATACCATGGCGTCCCATAATGCGCTCATGGTTCGAGTTGTCGGATCCGATCTTCGCATTGAAGTTAATCTAAAGAGGTCTTACATTAAGCTTAAGAAAATATCCTAATAAAAAACGACTACTTCATTTCTTCTCAATAGAAATGGAGCAGAACGACATGCACTAAACAAATGACACGGGTATACTACAAAAGTTCAATGAAATGGATGCAGTGGTTCAAACAGTATAGGGTTGTATCAAACATTGAACGTAGAATTACGTATAGTGCGATAGTGGATACGAAATTTGATCATCAACATTTTATGCATGTTCATGCCGGATGGCTAATAGCCGAAATGTATGCAATTTACTATTAAAATTTCAACATTTCCTTGCGAAATTGAATTTTTCAATAGTTGTATGCATTGTTACAATATTTGTTTAGAATCTTAGAGAATCTACTGATCGATTCATACCAAAATCTATGGAATCCGTTGAAAAACGGCTGAGTTATTGACTCGTACTTCCTGACCTTTTTTCGTGACGGTCCCAAATTTGAAACTTTGGAATGACCCCCCTATCTTACCGAAGGACGTAATTCTACGTCAAAAAAAGCCGGTGTTGCCTGTGTAGTACATAAAAGTCTTCTCCATTCAGCTCGGTCCATGGCTGCACGTCGCCAACCACGCAGTCTGCAGAGCGTCCGCAAATCGTCCTCCACATGATCGATCCACCTTGTCCGCTGTGCGCCTCGCCTTCTTGTTCCCGTCGGATCGTTGTCGAGAACCGTTTTCACTGGATTACTGTCCGACATACTGGCTACGTGCTCGGCCCACCGCAGTATTCCGATTTTCGCGGTGTGAACGATGGATAGTTCTCCCAACAGCTGATGCAATGCGTGGTTCATTCGCCTCCTCCTAATTTCTCTGGTGGTATCTTTATCGAAGGTCACCAGTGAGTCCAAGTACACGAATTCTTTATCCACCTCGATTTTGTCACCACCAATCAGTGTTAGGAAAAACTCAAAATCTCAAAACTCATGAACGATTCAAATCAATCCTGAGTGAAACGCAGCCAACTCAGCACCTAAAAATCATGGCTGAGTTGAATAATCTAATTCAATCATCGTAGGTTTTCTTTTTTTCTTCTTCGTAAATTAACAGTAATTAACGTTCAACAAATAGAACAATGGTTACTTTTGCGTGTGTAAACAATAAATTGCCCCCAAATTGATTTTAAACACTTTTCGGAGGGAAATGTTTTTTAGGAAATGAGTGAAATGATCCGTTTTAGCGTGAAAAACTCAGACGTGATGCATTCCTTTAAATTCGAAAATGAGTTTGTTCGCGCGGGAGCGCTCAATGATTGAGATTTATGAATAATTTTACCAACACTGCCACCAATACAAACTCGCGGTGGGTGGCTTGCGTTGTTCTCTCTTGAGCCTCTTCCTATCATGTACATCGTCTTCGACGTGTTGATGGCTTGTCCAATCCGTCTAGCTTCGCTTTTCAGTCTGATGTAGGCTTCCTCTATCCTCTCAAAGTTACGTGCCATAATATCAATGTCGTCGGCGAAACCAAATAACTGGACGGACTTCGTGAAAATCGTACCACCCGTGTCAATCCCTGCCCTACGTATTACTCCCTCTAAAGCGATGTTGAATAGCAGACACGGAAGACTATCACCTTGCCCTTACCCCTCTGCGCGTTTTAAAGGAACTCGAGAATGCCCCTGAAACTCAAACTACGCACATTATCCGATCCATTGTCGCCTTGATTAACCGTATCAGTTTATCCGGAAATCCGTTTTCGTGCATTAGCTGCCATAGCTGGTCCCGATCGATTGTATCATATGCGGCTTTGAAGTCGATAAATAGATGATGTGTGCGGACGTTGTATTCGCGGCATTTCTGCAATACCTGCACTGAGCTAATTTTCTCGATTATTGTTATATGCATCGCATATAATTCTGCACTATTAGAAAATGTTTAAACAGCTCTTCTGGTAGTTGGCTTTGTTGTTTTTGTTTTGTTTTGTTCATTTTTAATTCAACTGACTTTTTAACAGTGGCGTTTCCCTAACCTCAATCTACCTGTGCACTGGATTTAAATTTAAGGAATTAATGTGCGGAAATGCATAGAATAACTTGATTTTGATTAGTTTAAACGACTCTGCTAATTTTATTTTCCATTTGGGCTGTCAAAATATCAAAATATTCATTTTTTGGGTCAGTGCACAGGTAAAAAGTGAGGTTACGCGACGCCACTGCTAGTCTTATTGAATAACTTATTCTAGGAAATAGTCGTCGGATCTCCTTCTGAATTTACTGGAGATCCGAAGCCATAAGACGTCCTGCGCATGCTGCTAGGTTCAACCATACCGCTACCGTTGTCTGCTACATCTCCATTCAGGTGCTCTTTGTAGTACTGCCGTCATCTTTGGATCACCTCACGCTCGTTCATAAGAAGGTTCCTGTTTATGTCCTTAGCCTTACAGGTTTAACTTCTCATAGAACTTTCGTGCGTTACTAGCGTGGTACTTGTGTCTTTAAAAATGACCACATCTGGTTTTGTCAAAAGTTACAATGAGGTGCCGGCAACCACCTTCCCCTACATCAGATTGATCAGAACGTGGTTGATTCAGGTTTCCAACCTTACTCTTCGTGATGCTTTGGGATATAATTACGGGTTAGAAGTTGCCTCGATCTATCATTCCACATGAAATTGTAAAATAAACGTCGTTATTCATTACATTGAAACCATTGCCATTCTATCTGTTTGCTGCCTGACCATTCATGTTTCCGATAATTTTTTAAAATTTCTCTTGATGTACAATGGAATTAAATATAGAAATAAATAAAATATAACTAAAAATAATAACTTATGGTCGTACTTATCAATATTTCCTACATTTTGTTTCAGAAATCCCACCAATGCCTACTACAAAGTATTAATGGCAAATGCTGCCACAAGTGCACTTCGACTCCATCAGCGCATGCCGCGTTTTCAGTTCTCCCGGGACTACTTGCAGAAGCTGCTATTGGAAGACTCCTGCCACTACCTGCTATACTCGCTCATATTCCTGTACGCCTATCCGGTGCTGCTGATCATCTTCCCGGTGACGCTTTTTGCGGTGCTGCATTCTGCTAGTTATTCGCTGACGCTGCTCGACGTAAGTAACGTAACTACTACTAAATGACCTGAATGAATAATGCACAGTAAGACTCCCAATGTAACATGGATGAACGCAACTTGTTGCAAGCAAATCAAAATGAGTGAGTTTTTTGCTTATAAAAATGTATGTTGGCCATAACTTTTAAGCCCATAGTGCGATCGGGCTGATTTTCAATTGGAAACAATGGGACATGGGATTCCCCGTCGAATGCAACTTGTTGCTAGTAAATCGTTTAAGGATAAGTGCTCGCAAGACGACACAATTCACGATGAATAACTAGTTTTGTAAATAGAAGTGTTTTTTGAGCCACCTTAACCCACACACATACACGCAGACAATTTGTCGAGATGAGTCGATTGGTATATAACCCACACGCCCACTATTTACTATTACTATGGGTCTCCGGGCTTTCTATAAAGAGTTTGTTTTTGGAGAGAACATATAGCCTTTACGTATAATTTGGTCGCACAGACTGAATACTTAACATTAGACAACGGACAGGACATTCACACAACACCTAGTGGACCAGTGAAGAATTTTCCGCTATTATGAAAAGTTTTCTCTTTACCAGGGCGGGAATCGAACCCACATTCCAAGGCACGCAATTGCCCTTAGACGACTGATGCCGCTAACCGCACCTCCACGAAGCCCAAAAGCAAAGAATAATGAATGACCTAATAAACTCAATAATTAGGGCTAAGAAGTTGTAAGGCGTTGGAATATTGTTAACACTGTTTGGACCACTAAAACAGATCATTTCAAACACTGCAACTGATGGAATTTAGATATCTGGACGACAAACAGTGCAGATGAGCGAAAAAAAGAGAAAATTTAAATTGTGTAGGAAGAATATTTTTATTTATGTCGTTTTATTGAACCGAATTTGAATTAAAGTGAGTCTCCATTAGAGTGATTCAAATGTTGTCTTTTTTCCCCTCCGATGCTTAACCGATTGCATTTGCCATTTAAATAATCCTCCTAAATTTTTAGCTAATTTGGATGTAATTTCATTGTGCACACGTTATTTAAAGTTTGTATGGAAATTACTGTGAAAACTGAGCCTTATGTGAAAGACCGTTCCGTGAAGTGGCCCATGAACTATTTAAAACTAATCAACACATTGACTACACAGAATACTTATGAAGCTAAAAGGCAGTTGTGGTTGCGAAGCGATTTGTCGTTTGGAAGCAAACTTATAAAGAAAACAAAACTGCTCATTATTGATATTGATGTTATTCTTTTTCGTGTTAAATTGAATTTCCCACGATTCAGTATTTCCTAAATAACTTTTCATGTGAGCATTAAATCGTTTCGCAACAAAGACGGCCTGTTTCCTTGTAAAATTTTCTATGTTGCCGATGTTTTCATATGTTTGTAGAGCTTAAAGGGAAGCGTTGGGGGACAGTTTTCCATAAAAGTTACTGTTTTCATAGCAGTTTTCATACAATCTTCAAACCGCGCGTGATCAAATTACGTCCAAATTAGCTAAAAATTTAGGAGGATTATTAAAATGGCAAATGCAATCGTTTAAGTATCGGGGGGCAAAAAAGTCAACATTTGAATCACTCTAATCTCCATACTATTGGGAATATCTAATTACGTTTTAATTGAAAAAGTTTTACTTTAGAATTGCAACAGTACTATCCGTTGTCAATATAAACTAATAAAGATATTGAATGCCAGCTTCAAGAAATTTGGAAATCATTTTACATTTAAATATTTCAGCGTTTATAGCTTCCATTACATGCCCATTTTAGATCTCACAGACAAACAAACAGAAAAATGGCTGTGGGAAGAGAAATCTACACCACAAAACACGTTTCTTATGTTGAGAGTTAGCTTGAAGCTAGAAATTCATTTTTAGTATATAGGACAATGATATTCGCAATAGCAGTATGAATCCCACTATTTGGTAAACTCATGCTAACACATCTACTTCTTATTGGCATTACATCCCTTGCTGGGACAGAGCCACCTCGCAGCTTAGTGTTCATTAAGCACTTTCATAGTTGTTAACTGCGAGGTTTCTAAGCCAAGTTACCATTTTTGCATTCGTACATCACACTAATAACACGTATATACGATGATAACACCTATAACGGATCCGGTTTCTCTGAATGCCGACCTCCTGTTACGTACAAACAGTTACGCTCGGTAACATCCGCCGGTAAGTCACAGGTTCAAAAATTGAAGGATCACCTCTAGCAAAAAAACTACATTAACATAATTTTAGCTAATACAAATTCCACAACTTTATTTAACAAGCTAGCAAGCTAGCTATTGGTCACTGCTTCAGTAAACAGCCTGCGCCGTCTCCCGGATGTTGCTCGCCAGCTTTGCGCGCCAACTGACGATGAAACCGTATCACCAAAAAAACCGACCTCACTTTGGAGCTGTATTCGATAAAATATCTGCTTTGAGTTATGGTCAAAAGCACAATCGCGCTGTTGCCATCTAGCGGAGACGGACGTGTGCGTGAAATCACTGTATTTTAACATGGTGAAGTATAGGAAGTATATTTAAAATGCTTCTAAAATGTTATTAACAGTGATATATTGAAAACTTTTAAATAAGTAGGATTAGAAATTTGAAAAACTACATGTTAGACTATTTATCTACACATGTTTTTTTAATCAAAATAATTCAATTTTCGTGTTGCTTATTTGAAAGAAAATTAAATTTATAACCCGAAAAATCGAACTATTTTCAGCTAAAATGTTTTTTAATTTTTTAATAAGCATTTTAAATTTGAAGTCCTACATCCCTTGCCGGGTGAAATAGAAACGCATCATCCGGCCCCCATTTTGTTTTCTCGCTTTCGTCAGGGCCAATATGGCACAGATCTTACAGCGGGTTTTCTTCAATCTACACGCGGTGATACTCAAAATACGGTTAGGTACATCAATATGTTGAAAACGTTCAGCACCGATCTCGACATTAACAGGTTGAACACGTTCAGCTTCTGTAGAGTAGGTGGTTCTACTTGTTTGAAACTTCGGAGGATTTAAGGAAAGACATCCAAAGTTAGCGATTGCAAATTAACGAATGAATATTTTCAATCAACAAATTATGATACTAATGGGTTTCTAGGATAGCGTTGAGTATTACTGATTGGCTACTCGATTACATAACTACATTTCATATGCTTGGATTTGATACGCAAGTTAAAGAAAAATACTCAGAGCACATAATTGGGTTGATACCGCGGCTGGGGACATCGTGAAGGCCTTGGTTGATTCGGCAGACCATTTGATTCAAACTCCAGGACAATTTGGAGATTTAACAACATATCATATGCCCAGATTAGAGACGCAAATGAAAGACGGATACTCGGAGAACATAATTGGGTTGATAACGCAAACATATGTCGATATCATGGAAGCCTTGGTTGATTCGGTAGACCATTTGATTCAAACTCAAGGGCAATCTTAAAAAATCACTTCTTCTTAAAGGGCATCACAAACTTCTCCGCACATGAGCAGCCCGAAATGTTGATCGAATGCAAATTAAACTTCACTTTTTAAAATCAGTCACTTGTTTTCACTTCAAACTTAATATAAACTGCTATTTTTGCCCGAAAAAAACTTTTAAAAACTGATAGCCGAGCGAATGTTAACACCGGCACCGATAGCAGCAAACTAATAATTAGGGTGGTTCAAAAATGATTTTGCTCCGCCACGCTCAGTCGATTATGTTTCATATTTTGGGTGTCGTCTGAATATTTACCGTGCACAGGTCGTTTCAGGTTTGTATGACAGTTGATATGGCGAGGTTGAATTTTACATTATACTCAATATTTTTTTTACATGGTTGGTATTTCTTAATTTCTCGGTTAACCTAAACTTTCACAGCTTTTGAAATACCACCTGAATTTTCTTTGATTTTTTGTGAATTTTTCCGTGAAACTCATAGTTTCATTGACGCTAGAGGTCATAATCGACTAAAACTAAACCGTGTAAAGAAAAACCGGGTGTATTCTGATTGTGGCACTTCGTCATTGGGTGCTGGCGAGGGGGAAGACCATATAACTGGATGAAATATTCAAGAGCTTCAACTCCATAGACAATGCATTTTTTTGTATCTTTATTAAGGAGGCTTTCAGCCCTTGGCTGGCTCACCTCCGAGAGACAATGCATATTGAATGGACGTTCCAATACTACCAACTTGATTTTAATTTAGATTGCGAATCTTTAGTTATGATAATTAGGCTTCTCAGAAGGCATCAGTGAAACGTGTAATTCAATAAATAGCCAGAATTTGTATGTGATATCTATCGCACCAGGAGCAGATACTTCATACATAAAATGTGACATGTATAAAATGCTTTTTTTTGCGTTACGTGATCAATGGATCTTTCCTAAGGTATGGTTTTCGTGAAGTCTCTGGAATGTTGCTTTCAGCTACATGGGTTTTCTTTTCCCCAGCATTTGGTGGGGAGGCTCTGTAGCCAGTGTAATGAAAGGTTTAGTTTCCCATACTAGTTTTCATACAAACTTGATCCGGCTTGTGCTCAATCAGTTTTTGTTCAAATCGGCTTTTAGAGGACACTCGGAGCATGGGACGGAAAACTAATATTCTTTGTTTTTTTTTATAAATACGACACCAATACTACTATACTGCCGTTAATCGCATAACTGTCCCATCTTTGCTGGTTTTCCTATTCATATGGGACAAATATGCGATTCGCGGCAGTATAGTATATGACAGTTTTTATTATAGCAATACTTGCAAAGTTTTGTTTTGGTACTCAACCCACCTTCACCTTAAGTCACATTTAACTTTGCTCAAATTGGCCGTCCTACCTCTCTTTGTAGCTCTTTCGTACGTGGAAGAGGAGCTCCGATGATGATTGCAATTTTCGGGAAAGCGACACAGATGGAGCTAGCATGAAATTTTCCCTCTAGAAATCACATCAATATTAGATTTAAATTGAACTAGTGATAAGCATTTTTAGGTGTGAAATGAGCTTTGTTGGATTATTCAGAAAATTCGATTACCAAATTTTTAAGAAATATGATCAATGATCCAATTCATACGATTGACTTTCAAATGAAATGAAGAAATTAGATTTCGCAAGGCTAAAAACACTACAGACGAGACGACACATTTTTTCTTTATCATTGAGGTTTTCAGCCCTGAGTTGGTTCACCTCAGAAAAACGACACATTTAGTTCCTATCACATAATCAAAAATGTTTGCTTTGTTCAATTTTCAGACACTCGGCCAAAATTCGTGGTGGGGCGCACGGCTATTGATATCACTGGTGGAATTTCAGACCAGAAATATCCTTCGACTGGCCGCATTTGCTGAAATCTTCATAATGCCCCTGGCCGTTGTTCTAGTATTTCTGTAAGTGTTCGAACCATTGTGTAACAATGACCTTATACGTCTATGTTTTTCATTCTACTAATTCGTTTTCGTTTGCTACCATTGTAGGGGAAAAGCCGGTATTATGACTCCATTGGTTTACTACCAGTTCTTGGTGCTCCGTTACTCATCTCGCCGCAATCCATACACGAGAAACGTATTTTACGAGCTGCGTTTGGTTACGGAGAATTTCGCCAACGGTGCACGCACGCCAGCAGCCGTGCGCAAGGTGCTTCAAGGCAGCATTAGCTTTATCAGTCGGTTAGCGCCTCCCATGCAACAACAACAGCAGCAGTAAATCCGCGCGAACGGCGTTTTAAGGGAAGTCGATAGTTAAATATTTTTTCACAAATAGACAACAAACAACAATCATTGCAAAAGACCATTCGCACCACACCCATCATCAATCACATCTTTCCTTGATGTGGATTTGGAGGCATTTTCACCTTTTAGGGGCAAGCATGCTAGGTTGAAGATAGACAGCTACGAAGAAGTTGAGGTACGACGGCGGAGTTGTGCGATATTTTCTCACAATACCATAACAATTATTACGTAGGATATGGGAGACTTCAATATAAGTTTAATTAACATTTTCTTTTTGTTGCTATATCCCATCGCCAAGGATTGAGCGATAAGATCAAATACCGTGGACCCCCGATAATTTGAACGGTACCTCTTTCAAATTAACGGGGTTTATTTTTAATTTGAACTTCTGGTTACTCTATTTGCATCAGAAAACTGGTTTCTGGCTGCTCTCTTTGCTGGTTTGTTTTGATTCTGCATTCCGTTTCACGATGTTCCATTTTTCTTTTCTCGATTCCACGTGTTAAATGACGTTTGAACCATTTTTAATTTGAACGATGTTCAAACGAACGGGGTTCAAATTAAAAAGTGTTCAGATTAAAAGCGGTCATATTACCGGGGGTCCATGGTACATTCTTAGGGACAAGAAGACGATCATTTACAACTGCTACTCAATTGTATATTTTATTGAACCCCAAAAATCACGAGAGTAAAGTTTAGTAACATAGCGTTTCATGTTTTATTGAAGGGCGGTAGATTATCTGTTTCACATCCATAGGAGAAAAATGTCAAAATGTGTGGTTTAAAGGGCAATATATGTTAACAGAGTGACAAATTTCCTATAGTCAATGTAGTTTATTATTCATGTTGAAAGAAACAGCCCTGTTGTGGCAGTTTTGCCACGTTTTTTGTCTGTTCCATGGTATCTTGATTCTTTTCCTTTTTTTCAAAGATATGCTATAATCTATACCAAAATAATATTTTAAAAATAGTTATAAAAAAAAGGTATATGAATAAAAAAGGGAGATAGGTGATTGGCTGGCTGAAAAACAACAGCCCCTGGGGTTGACCAACTACCCGGCGAGCTGTTTAAACACGGTGATTAGGCACTGGCTAAAGCGCTGCACTGCGTAATTACCAAGGTTTGGGAGGATGGTAAGATGGAGGGTAAGATGCGCCAACGCACAGCTGGAGCAGACATACGATGGATGCCCACTGCGGGACGTCAAAATCGTCATCGATGACATGAACGCGCAGGTAGGAAGGGAGGAAATGTATAGACCGGTCATCGGACCGGATAGTCGGCACACCGTATCGAATGACAACGGCCAACGATGCATAAACTTCGCAGCCTTCCGCGGAATGGTAGTCCGAAGCACCTTCTTTCCCCGCAAAAATATCCACAAGGCCACATGGAGATCACCGAACCAAGAAACGGAAAACCAAATCGTCAACGTTCTAATCGACGGTAAATTCTTCTCCGACATCACGAACGTCCGCACTTACCGCAGTGCGAATATTGAATCCGACCACTACCTCGTTGCAGTATCCCTGCGCTCAAAACTCTCGACGGTGTACAACACGCATCGAAGTCGGACGCCGCGGCTTAACATTGGGCGGCTACAAGACGTTAGACTAGCCCAAGAATACGCGCAGCAGCTGGAAGTGGCACTCCCAACGGAAGAGCAGCTAGGCGCAGCGTCTCTTGAAGATGGCTGGAGAGATATTCGATCCGCCATTGGTAGCACCGCAACCGCTGCACTTGGCATGGTGCCCCCGGATCAGAGAAACGACTGGTATGACGGCGAATGTGAGCAGTTAGTAGAAGAGAAGAATGCAGCATTGGTGAGATTGCTGCAACACCGCACGAGGGCGAACGAGGCACGATATACTCAATCCAGTTGAAACCCGAAATTGGGTGCTAGCGAAGTTGGATTTTTCTCACAATCCGTACGTTAAACCTAACTTCGGAAGTGGTGCGCTGAATAGCGCTTCGCGATATGAAAACAGCACACCACTTCCGAAGTTAGGTTTAACGTACGGATTGTGAGAAAAATCCAACTTCGCTGTCCCCCAATTCCGGTTTTCAACTGGATTGAGAATATAAACAGGCGCGGAACAGACAAAACTCGATTTTCCGGAGGAAAAAGCTTCTGGAGAGGAACCAGAAGGAATGACTTCGGCGAGCAGTAGTGGACGCAGGAGCGGTGGCTACGAGAGGGGAACTCTCGAGCGCACCATGCCGATCACTGGCGTCATGCTCAGCGGGGACCGCGCCAATGTCTTTGATGGCACGGAGGCCAATTTTCCAGCCTAGAAGTGGCGTATTGAGCATAGGTTGGCTAAACTTAAATTGGCTTAAACGATGGTGAGGACACCTATTGAAGAAGACTACTATGACCCAGTTGCCGGCGAATCGGAAGAGAAGAAAAAGGAGAGGATGGAGCGTTTGAACAAGCGAAAAGAAGAAGACGTTGAGGCTCTGGACGAGATCGTGATGCTCGTGAACAACGAGATCCTCAACAAACTCATCGGACTGGAATACGCGAAAGACGCCATGGATGTTTTGGTAAAACCATACGAGAAGGCGGGAACAGCTGCCATGGTCAGCATGAGAGAGAGGTTATTCTCCATCAAATACCGCAAACATAACTCGTTAAGGGAAACCTTTGACGAATACGATCTGATAATCAGAGAATTGGAGAGAATGCGTTCTGGAATAACTCAGGAAGAGAAGGTCCATGCCCTACTCAGCGCTATTCCAGAACATTACAAACATGTCAAAGAAGTATTGCTTGTACTGTCCAATGAAGAGTTGTGCCAGAAGTCCGTGACTGACATCAAGCGGATGTTTTTCGACGCCGAATCTGAGGAAGACTTCCAGAAGGAACCCCAAAACATAGCGCTAGCATCGAAGAAGGCGACTACCCGATGCTTTGGATGCAACGAGGTCGGTCACTTCAAGAACAAATGTCCTTTAATGAAGAAGTTCATTGCCAAGGAGAAGGAGAAGAACCCAAAAATAACAATCGCCATGATGACTAAAACCAACGCGGAGAAAGACAGAAAGTTTGAGAGGAAGCGGGTAAGATTCGTTGTACATTCGGGAGCGAGCGACCATATGGTCAACGACAGAAATCTTCTGGAGGATATCCAAGATTTGGAGAAACCAGTGTTTATTTCCACAGCAAAGTCTGGAGAAAGGCTTCGGGCTACAAAGATGGGGAAGATTAAGTTGAAAAGCATTGTCGGGAAAAATTTAATGAAGAATGTTGAATTGTACAATGTCTTTTTCATCCCTGAACTTGAAGAAAATCTCCTTTCTGTAAGAAAAGCTAGTAAAAGCGGAAATAGGGTTACTTTCATTGATGAAGAGGTCATTTTTGAAAATGAGGGCGAAGTGATTGCTTCGGAAGCTTCATTGAAAGTTTGTTTCACATTGATTTCGTTTAGGAAGTCTATTGAATATGCTGAAGGTTCAGCATATATTGGAAACCAGTTGAGTTTAGGGACTATGCATTAGCGAATGGGACACTTGAGTATTTCGAGGATAGAAAAACTAATAAATAAAGGAATGGTTGAGGGTATCAATATACATTCAGAAGAATGGAGTAAAGCGGACATGTGTGAAGGATGTATAGCAGGGAAACAGACCGCTAACAAGTTCATACATATGAAACACCCAAGATCGAAACGGCCGCTTGAACTAATTCATTCAGACGTATGCAGGAGCATGGAAAAGGAAACGTATGACGGATACCGTTACTTTGTGACTTTTATAGATGACTACACACACTTTCTGGTAGTTTATCTTTTGAAAAATAAATCAGAAGTTTTTGAGAAATTCAAGGAGTTTGAAGCCATGTCTTCATCGTATTTTGGTACACGAATTTCTATGCTAAGGTGTGATAATGGTGGAGAATATGCCAATACCGAATTTCAAACTTATTGCAAGAAAAATGGAATTCAAATTATATTTACAGTTCCATACACTTCACAACAAAATGGCGTTAGTGAACGCATGAATCGAACTTTGATGGAAAAGGTTAGAGCAATGCTGTATGATAGTCAGCTATCCAAGGATATGTGGGGAGAAGCATTATATGCAGCAACATATCTGATAAATAGATCCCCTACAAATGGGGTATGTAGATGAAAACAAAACACCATATGAGATGTGGTCTGGAAGACGACCAAATTTGAAAAATTTAAGAGTGTTTGGCTGCGAAGCACACAAACAAGTTCCGAAAGAAAAACGACAAAAATTAGATCCAAGAACGATATCATTGATATTTGTGGGATACGCAAACAATGGGTATAGACTGTGGAATAAAAATACACGATCTGTCGAAACGTGATATTCAACGAGTCTAATATCATCAATAATGATTTTAGGTCAACCGAATCAAAAGAACATAATTTCTCGTCGGATCAAGACGTGATTCTAAACGCACGATTTGATCAAAGAATGTTGTCAGAAGGCTCAGAAAATGGAACGGAACAGTTGTCAGCGGAAGATTCGATAGACGGTGATCGTACTATAGTCGAGATAGATCAGGAAGATCAACAATCACTCGAAGAATCAGTTGAAGAAACTGACTATGAAAGTACATACGAAAGTCACGCAGACGAAGAAGATGAAGACGACGAACAACAAGGGTTACGGCAAAGTGAACTAGAAAGAAAAATACCTAATAAAAAAACTTGGTATTCAGATTATAAAGCACATGTCGCCGGGATATGTAACGAAATTATTCCACAAAACATAAAAGAACTAAAGACTGGGAAGAATGGAAACTGGCAATTCAAGACGAACTCGACGCATTGCATCAAAATGACACTTGGACAGTTGTTAACTGTCTACCAAAAGGTGTAAAACCAATTCAATCGATATGGGATTTTTCGATCAAAGAAGATGGAAGGTATAAAGCTAGATTTGTAGCAAAAGGGTGTTCTCAGCGTCCTGGGTTTGATTTCGCTGAAACCTATGCACCAGTTGCTAAACTAGAGAGCATTCGGTTAGCCCTAGCATTGGCCAACGAACATAATTTGCATGTAAATCAAATGGATGTCAAGACTGCATTTCTAAATGGAGAATTAGAAATCTATATGAAACTCCCAAGAAATGGAAATGATCAAGGTCACATTGCTCAACTTCGTAAGTGTTTATACGGCTTAAAGCAAGCCAGCCGATCATGGAATGATGCATTAGCATTAGCATTGTTACGGTGTAATTCGTAGATTGGACACTAGTGATACTCATGTTTTACTTTTGAGATTCTTCCTTGATTCCAGTCTTAAACAAAAATAACAAAAGCATGAGGATTACTACACTGGCGGAAATAAAATAAGGATTTTCATAATTCTTGCCTTATGAAACCTCATGAGTTCTTTAGATACTGGTTCCATAAGGGCCTTACGAAATTCTTATGTTTAAGTATACATTCTATAAAATGACTTATGAAATTCATTGGTGAATATTGAGGAAAAGCATAGTTGTGCATATAAAACTAACTGGTGTTTTTGGTCGAGTTCATTTTCTTTCCCCACACGGAAGAAAAAAAGTACCCAAAATTGAGTACTTTTAAACTTACTTTTGAGTTATTTTCTCTTCGCTTTAATACACTCTTTCTTTTGTTGTCAAAAACAAAAGAGCCAAACAATCCAACGACGCCAGTTCAATACGGGAAGCCAATTTTGAGTTTTATTACCTGAGGTCGAAATTGAGTGAATTAAACTTAAATTTGGGTCAATAAATTTTTCGTTGGGTACTTTTTTAACATGGGAGTAAAGGCAAACTACTTCGACCCTACTTACTCAATTTTGGCTTCCCGTACGGATGTTCGAGGTTGGGTGAATTAAACTCACTATTGGGTAGTTTATTTCTTCCGTGCAAGCAACTGTCATGTACTTATTCATTTGCCCTCGATGTTATTTATTAAGGCTGTGAACCATTCCACCGATTCGTTTAACTTTTAGTTAAAATTTGACAGTTCGATGGTTATTTCGCCGTGGTTAAAAATAACCCTGCTCCGGAGCATGGTTAGATTTGACAGTTCGATAGTTAAACTTTGTTAGCGAGAAAATTGGCGCCAAATCCATTTCGTTCCGAATAACTATCAATCTGTCAGAACTCAAATGGGTCGGCTTCGGAGTAAAATTTTAACCACGATGGGAAAATAACCATCGAAATGTCAAATTTTAACTAAAAGTTAAACGAATCGGTGGAATGGTTCACAGCCTAAAATAGACCAATGCAAGATCTTGATCTAACCTCACTTATTTGACAGTTCACAGAGCTTGTTTACAAGGTGTTAGAAGAAAAATCGATGAGGAGAAAATTAAAATTCATATTTTTAGTTTAAAATTGCTGCGATCCGAATGTTTCAATGATATTCTTTGCATTCAGCATGAAATCAATCGCAAAGGACATCTAGGGTAAAATGCCTAATAGTGGACCCCCTAGTAGCGAAATTTTGCTCTTCCTGGCATAAGGAGTGGAAATTTTCAAAATATTTATTTGGCGTGATATCTAATATCAAGCTCTGCATCTCCGCTTTACGATACATACATAAAACACTCAAATACTCGACGTTATTCGTTGAAATTAACATTTTGAAGTCTGACTGAATTCGCCCTATAGTAGACCCCCTGGGGGTCCATAATAGGAAATTGCTTCCCTATGATCGACACTTCATTTGATTTTTATGTTCCGTTTCGGGACGTTCTACTTTGCTATTATGGACCCCCCAAAATATTAAATAATGGATATTAATATAATGGACACTCTAGTGTTTATTTTTTATGGAATTGTAAAAAATCATCTAATTTTACTTTCCATAGCATTTCCAATACATGTAGTCAAATCATAGGAGCGTAAGGTAAGTTCTCCCGATGGAATTTCATAGCAAAATGTTTACATTGTGCTGTAATAATGCAAAAATGGCTGGAGGGTCCACTATTGGTTGGGGGCCCACTATTGGGCACACTTTACCTACATGCGAATAAAATGACGAAACAATTTTATCGGAAGCTTCGCCAGAGGCTAAGTCCCGGTGAAAAAGCTCTGTGAACTGTCAACCTACGTCATCATGCACTGGTCTATTGTCTTCGTTATTTTCACTTTCAAAGCAGCACTTTCTTTTAGTTTCCGTTTGATGGAAACCGGTGTCCTGTATTTTTGTCGTGCATTCTATAAACGGAATGATTATTCGTTAGCCAGCATGGAATTCCAGGGATTTACGAAGGTCTAACCTGATGTGGTTGACCTGGTAGGACATCGCTGGATTGCAGAACAATATCGCCGCCCAGCAAGCAATCTGCGTGGGGCAATAACAACAGCATCCAGGAAAGATTTTCAATGTAAACCACCGAATGAAATAGAACTCGGTAAAGAACGATGGCCCTGAAGGTGGCGTTACCGATACCGGTTTGACAAGGATGTGGGACACGATTCAATTGATTTCTCTCGTGCACCTGGCACTATGTCAGAATTCACACTTCCCACCATTGGATAAGCGGCTCAAGCGGTATACAAGGAGGTAAAGTGAGTATTCAAGCAGTTATCTAAACAATGCGATTAGTAGATCCCAATTATATTTATGGCGTTCGGTCTACCGGTCGCGGAGAAATTGTGGATGGATGGCCAGTATAGTTGTATACAATATAGACACTGTAGATTACATAGACAAGCTTATATTGTACGTGGATTTCCCTATTGGACCCGACCGTTCGAAATAGTCGCTCCTTGAACGGTCGTTGTAATCGCCGTTTTCACCTTCACACCGGTTTTCATAGTAAAATCTGTCAAAACTGACAAGTCTGCCACGCGTTTTTTGCTGTTTTCCTCGGACTTCTCTTTCTTTTTCCGATGTTTTGACATCTGTTTTGATAGACAAGGAGCAAAAAACAAGGTAATCTACCAATGAAAATAAATACTAAGGTATGGAAATCCATATAATGTGTGCGTGCCTTTCGTGTATGGCGAAAAAGCTTTCACTACTACATTCGAACGAGCTCCCATACTTACTTACTTACTTACTTCTATCTATTCTCATTGGTAATCTACCAAACATTTATTGAGTTTGGCAAACCTTGCTGCAAAAGGGAACGTTTGAAATAGGCAAGTGAACCGACCTTCGAATCCATTGGTCAAGTAAATCCACAATATAGAATATGAAACTAGAATGATTGTATCGATAAATAACCATGTTTGATATAAACCACCTGACGTATTGAAAGCTCAATAAATTATCTTCAAACCTGAGAACAATCCGAGTATTATTTGGAAGAAAGATTCTCAACAGATACGGCGGGGAAGGTGCTCGAGAATATCATCCTCAACAAGTTGTTGATACACACGGAGGGTACGGATGGTCTATCGAGTAACCAGTTTGGCTTCCGAAAGGGTAAGTCCACCGTAGACGCTATTATGTCGGTTACCAAATCGCGGAGATAGCTATCCAGCGTAAGAGGAGGGGAGTTCGCTATTATCCAGTAGTGACTCGGTGTGAGGAATACATTCAATAGTGCCAGTTGGGCAGCTATTGCAGATGCGCTCTTGCGTCTTGGAATTCCTGAGTACCTGTACAAGAGTACTGGTATACGACACGGAGGCGGGTCGGAAGTGCGTTGACATAACCTAAGGGGTTCCGCAAGGTTCCATACTGGGTCCGGTGTTATGGAACGTCATGTACGACGGTTGCTTGAGGTTGAAGTTCCCGGTGGGCGTGGTAATCGTCGGCTTCGCTGACGATATTACGCTGGAGGTACACGGCGGATCGATAGAAGATGTGGAGTTGACTGCAGCCCACTCGATCGCAATTGTTGAGGAGTGCATGAGTTCCAGGAAGTTAGAACTGGCTCACCACAAGACTGAGGTGGTTGTTGTTAACAACCGAAAGTCGGAGCAATATACGGTGATAAGGGCAGGCAACTGCGCGGTCACCTCTGAACGCTTCATCAAACTCTTGGGGGTAATGATCGACGATAAGCTCACCTTTGATAGCCACGTCAATTACGCCTGCAAGCGTGCCTCTACACGTAGGTTGATATCGGAAATAGGTACGTGGGTCAAAAGGCGCCATGGGGAAATCACTTTCCACCTGACCCAGATCCTTACAGGCCATGGTTGCTTCAGACAATATCTACACCGGTTCGGACACTCGAGTGTAGATACTGGCCGAGTGTCCGGTGTGCGCAGGTTTAGAGGAAACGGCGGAACACGTGTTGTTCGTGTGCCCGCGTTTTCGCACAATGCGTGACCACATGCTTGCCACATGTGGTCTGGACACTACCCCGGACAACCTAGTCCGGAGGATGTGTAAAGATGAAGCTGGCTGGAACGCCGTTTTATCGGCTATCGTCCAAATCGTCTCGGAGCTACACATAAGGTGGCGCGTGGACTCGAGGAATAGCTAGTTCAGGCGCAAATAAGAGGTGGTCCAAGGGTTCGGAGTCAGCTTCATGGGTCATACCGGTGCCCTGCGGTCGAACTCGATCCTTTTATCGAACAAGTGGCCGCGCGAAGAACAACTGGTCAACCAGTCGGGTTCCGAGCCCGAGGACGGAAAGGGGTCCTCGTCATGGCTGGGGCAGGCGTAGCCACCGCGTCGGCAAGTCCCTCTGTGTGTTGGCGAATAGGCCCTATCGCAGAGAGGTCAATTTGTGGTGCACGCGGCATCATCATTCTTGATACCAGTCGTGCAGAGGAAAGCAGGCGCGAAGTCGATCCTCAATTCTCACCTTCCGAGAACATAGGGCGTGGTAAGGCCATCTGGAAAGCCGGCAATGCGCTGGCACGATACCATGGTGTTCTTCTAAAAAAGCGAGTCACAATGTTCGGTGCTGCAAGGACACGCAGCTAACCTCGAGGGTGCGTTGTGCACTGCCCCCCCCCCCCCATGAAGCATTACTTTCTGGCTGTACTGAAGGGACGATGGGCTTGGCAACAATGGAAACGATTCAGCGGGTCGGGGATGTAGTCCTGCCTCCCTCGTTTGCTGATGGAGGTGGTCCATAACCCCGCACTTCCTGGACGTCCAACCCAGGAATTCTGTTGAGCAGATCCCCCCTCCATTGCTTAGGAAGAAAAAAAACACACACACACAGACATCACCTCAATTCGTCGAACTGAGTCGATCGGTATACACCCAGGTTTTTTTTTACACGGTTTAGTTTTAGTCGTTTAAGACCTTCATCATCAATGAAACAATGAGTTAACCCCACGAAAAAATTCACAAAAAATCAAAGAAAATTCAGGGTGTATTTGAAAAGCTGTGAAAATTCAGGTTACCCGAGAAATTAATGAATTCCAACCGTGTAAAAAAAAACCTGGGTGTATAACACTATGGATCTTTGGGCCTTCTATAAAAAGTTTGTTTTGGAGCGATCATATAGCCTTTACGTATACTTAGTATACGAGAAAGGCAAAAATATATCTTTGTCGTTTTTTTAAACGAATTATAACTGAAAATCCTAGTTCCACTCGAAACTCACGATCTGGTCGTAAAAACTGTCCTCAATATGACATTTCAATTTTTTATGGCTCAAATTAGGGGTGTCACTAGGTAGCAAATATAGCCACTACATAGGAAATAAGTAGAACTCTTGTTAATAAACAGAAAAAAACATAATTTGTTGGTGGCAATATGGTTGCCACTGCTTTATAAAGGGTTAATAAATAATAAAACTAAAAACTTGATATCGTGTACAACAGCAATTGAGAAAAAGCTTAAAAGAACTGCAAAATGTGCCATCTCGACGTAGCGATATAGAAGAACAGACTTAGGGGAAATGGATATAACAAAACACTTGTACGAGAAAAGAAGAAAGATAAATATAACAAAATATGTATAGCATTTTAAAAGATCTTCTTGGACGTTTCCTCAGGATACTTTCGGTAATGAGAATTCGCGTGAATTTGGTTATCACAAAACCTGTGATTTATTCTCTGGTATTAATACGACTTAAGCAAGCATTCACACGCGCACAGTTTTCAGGAAAACTTTGAGAGCTTATCGCTTTCCTCCGACACGTGGGGCGGCCTTCTGTGACACCTTGGCGGCCTTAGTCTTCTGCTGCTTTGAGGTCGGTGCCTTGGTCACCTTCTTTTCGGCCTGCTTAGCCTTCTTGGCTTCCTTGGCAACCCTGGAATTAGAAGATGCAACAGATATGGATTAAAAAATTTACATTTTGATGAATGTAAAGAAAATGTAATATAATAATGATTTGTGGAGCATTGTTTTAGCTATGCTTTGTATCCACCCAAGATAAAGCACCTCTCATCACCGCCGATAGTAACTTTCAAAAACCTTCATATACCTGTTAACAACGCAAATCCCTCTTCCGTTTCCTACAATTTTTTAGAAGCAGATCACTGCAGTATCGCGGACGTGCTTACTAGCATTAACTGGTTAACCGTTCTGAATTCCAACAACGCTCTAACACTCTCGTACACTCTCTAACATCTTGGCTTACGTTATATTGACCGGCATGTACCAAAGAGATCACAAAAAGGGTTGCACCCTCCATGGTACCCGATGTCGACGAAAATTAAAGGAGCAGCTTTCAGAATTTTCTTTAAACATCAAACGTTACCTCTGAGAAACCATAATGTGAGGCTTAGTCATGAGTACCCATGAGCCTGTCTTTATACGGTACCAACGAGAGCTTGAACAAAAATTTAAATCTAAACCAAAATCCTTCTGGCAGTACGTCATCGATCCTCGCAAAAAATCTGGGCTTACTCGTTCCACTATGTACTTCTTTTGTTCAGACTTTCAATCATCAACGGAATCTTTCCCTCGTGTTGGAAGTTAAAGTTTGCACTAATGTTCTCAGTCCACAAAAAGGAAAAAAACGCGATGTGAACAATTATCTAGGGATCACGTCATTGTGTGATGTTTCAAAGCTGTTTGAGCTCGTCATTATGGGATTATTGCTTTCGGACTGTAAGCAACTTCTTAGTAACGATCCGCACAGATTCATCGCCAGTCGCTCGACTTCCACCAACGGTCTGACTCCTGCACGGGTTTTTATATCTCTCAGACCGTCATCTGACTGTAGCTATTGGGGTATGCACATCTCAAAGTTTTCATGCATCATCCGATGAACCACAAGGCATCTCTCTAGGACCACTGATCTTCTTGATCTTTTTCATTGATGTACATCTGGTTATCAAGAGCCCTCGATTGTCTTACACAGACGGCCTAAAACTGTGTCGATAAAATCGAATCCGTGCAACGCCGTTTCTTTGATTCACGCTTCGTAAGCTACCTTGGCAGGAATGTGAAATTCACTTAATTTGGACCGTTGGTAGGGGAAGCCAATTTTGAGTTGGATGGCCGAACTCGGATTTTAGTAGTTTCCGGTTGATCTCGTGTAGAAAAGTATTTCGCTTTCACCGGCAGTCTGTAGGTCGTAGAGCAAAATCGTTCAAAAAGGTCTCTTATATTTTAGTCTTCTTGCCCTCAGATGCATTCAATCCAATCTACAAGTATTCTAAGTGGTTGAAACAGTGACCCATTCTCACCCCCATTTGACCCCATTGCCACCCAAACGACGGTAGTTTCCTTTCTTTGTTTTTGACAACAACGGGTGGAATGAAAGATACTAAATCTAAAACAAATCAAAATTAAGGTTGTTTGAACCTGGGTGGTGCGAATAGAATGGATTTGGTTGTCAAACTGAAGCCAAACTTTTCTATTGTGCCGGAGCCAAACATTGAAGATTGTGGTTATATTCGTTTCAGATCCTATATTGAGAAGTATTGTTATTTTTTGGGAAAATTCTTTGTAACAAATATTTTCACATTATATTTCTAGTTGAAAATTAGTAGGAATGACATTAAAGAGCACTCGTTACGAAATTTTACGTGATTCAACAGCTGATTGGAGCAGGAATGTATGTAAACTATCGTAAAGTCATGAAGAGTCTCGCGCATTTGTGCCTTCATGCAGTACACTCTGAAAAATCTTCACGTCATATTTACCTGAAAACAAATGTGGTTCTAATCCACCATATTTTTCACGTAAGAGTGACCTGAATCGCATGTAACCTGAACAAAATTTAGCTTCGTCGAGTTACGTGATTTATCAGGTGAATCTGAGTGGATTTTCCAGTACTAATGACGTGACGTTTGAAAATAGTTACATGTTTCATCAGGTGAACGTGATTTCTACGTACTGGTTAAGGGAACTTTTAGTGAAAGCTACATGACATCAGGTAACCACTACATGGTTCGAAATATATTGCAAAATTGTTTTTAATGCAAAATAAGTTAGTGACTGCCAGCAGCCGTAAATGGGAGACCTCTTCGCGTTGTGGCGCTTGATGCGTTTAAATGCATTTGATGCAGAATGATGTTTTATCATTAGACAGAAAATGCTGTCAATCGGCCATTGCGCTTCGGAGTTAACGCAAAAACACTTTTGAAGAACAAATCAAAGTTACTGACGAATGTCAAATGAAATTTATCAGATTTGTTAAGAAATGCTGGAACTAGATTCTTTCTCGTAAAAATGCTGCTAATTTCGCTGTTAAATCAATCAAAAAGTAATTCACCCTTTCTAAATTGAAATCTGGAATAGAAGTTTAATACTAACGCTAACGAAAAACTGTAGCTTTATAGGTTTCATGTAGCTTTATCTTCTTCCATATCACTCTTCTACGAATCTTAATGGATATGGATGAGAACCATATTTATTTTCAGGTAAATCTAACGTGAAGATTGTTTACAATGCTGGTCTGCCGCAAATGCCGAAGCTGCAACCACACTAATACAATCTCACTTAAATTGTTTACGAATACATACAAACATATTCACCAAGATTTTTAGTAAAAGTTACGTGAATTTCAGGTGAACATTACTAACGTCACGTAACAATAGTCGTTTGTTCAAGACAAATCAGTTACGTGATTTTTCACGTGAATATGACGTGATGATTATTTAGAGTGTAAAGTTCTTCAGAGGCCCGAAAATTGACTCGGATCACTACTTTGTAGTTATAAAAATTCGGGCGTGATTATCCAGCGTTACGAATTCAAGTAAAAGAACGATGCGTTTCAGTTTCCAACGCTTGGCAGTTGAAGGGTTTGCTGAACAGCACTGCCAAAAGCTGAACGAGAAGCCAATGGACGCAACTGATTGTGGGAGAATAGCCATGAAACTGTGACTACAATGGCACAGTCGAAGTTGATTTAGTTTCCGAAGTCGTTACAACTGAAGCGGTGGAAGAGATAATAGTAAACAACGACGCTAAAGCGACCATGCAGCAGAGAAAAAACAAAAAAGAAGCAAAAAGGCAACGCTCGCTCGATTCTGACCGGGACTCTGGTGCTGTTGCTGTCAGTGAAACAAATAAAAGACAAAATGTAACCCGCTCCTCCTCGAATTAAGACGACAACAGCATGATCACAGTATCAGATAGACCACATGGAAAGCATGTTTACCGGATCGCTACGTATGACTGGCTAGGAGACGAGAACGATCGACGGCTGCTGATAGAAGAGGACAAGCAAAGAATAGCCTTAGCTGTGTGTACCGTTAAATCAAATGAAGTTTTATCATGATTGAATTTGTTTTTTTTTTGCTAGTTGTAAAACAGTATTTTAATGAAATGTAATTATGATATTGTGAAACAACAAATACTGGTCTCCGCAAAGTGCTAAGCATGATTGAGCCTTTCAAATAAAAAATTCTTGGTAAAACAAAATACAATGGCGCAGGAAGTGTTAGATACTGCATAGCAACGCCAACAAAGTAATTTGGTTTGATGCGGAGTGCCAGCGAGTGACGGACGAGAAAAATGCTGCCAGGAGTCGGATGTTAGTGGCTGATAGGGGCAGTAGGGGCAATATGAACATACGGGGCAATATGAGCCACCCTCATTTTGAGCTTATTGACAAGTTTTATCATGTAAAAGTTATATGATCTTTAAGAGGATGCTCCACATGTGCATCAACGTGAAAACCGCATTAAAATTCAATTCAAACATGAAAATATACTAGAAAATGAAAATTTTCACTGCATAGGCAAAATTATTATAAGATTTCAAGTTTATAAATAAGGTTTTGACACAAAACTGATTAAAATACAGGTCAAAAATACACCACAATCAAAAGATATATTAAAATTAAATATTGTGCACACATGTTTATATTGATACAAATCTGAATTTATCATAAAATTTTTTTTTCCCAGAACCAGTCTCTATGGGGCAATATGGGCATACCTGCATAGAACAAGATATCTGGCTTTAAAATGCGAATAAGTTCAAATTTCAGTATTCAAATACAAGAATATTATCATATATGTAAGATTCATTACGAAAAAATTACAACAGCGCATTACTGCGATAGAAACAGAAAAAATGACCATTGACCAATTGAAATGTGGCTGTTCAAACGGTGAAGAGTGGCAAATCAGTTCAGTCCGCTGTTGTGCATATTTTTCATTTTATTTGATATGGAATACTCACAACTGTTGTAGGAATATCATATTCTTCTATATTACGATACTTTTTTCGCCTAAATAAAGGTTTTGGAAGGGTGGCCCATACTGCCCCAAATGGTGGCTCATATTGCCCCGTATAGTCGGGAACACACATTGAAATCAATACATTTTCAAAAGTGCATTCCAACAATTTCCAAACGCATTTTTCGTCATTCATCCACGAAATATGAAAGGTAACATTCTCTAGTATAAGTCAACTACATTTGAACGATGCTTTTTTGAGCTTTTCAGCGCTTTTCGGGACGATTTCCTTAGGTGGCCCATATTGCCCCGATCACCCCTATCAAGTTTACAAAGAAAATAATGTGAATCGTATAAAATATGGCAGACTTCAATGGATGTGAACAGGGAATCAATTTTTCTGGAATGCGCGTGCGAAACAAGCGACAAAAGCGAACCAACGACAAAGCTTTGTTTTTGTCGGAGATAATAATGACAAAGATCCGAAAAATTTTGTCAGCAACAAAAAAGAAGACAATCTTGTTGCTAACTTTTCAACCCGTTATTTTGCATTATTTCTAGAGCAAATTTCGGTTTTATGCTATCATAGTTTCTGCTTTTATGGAAATATTTGAGAATCGAACAAAGATTATAAAATTAGCATCGTATTTTCGGAAATATAAGAGCATGCAAGGCAAATGATTCTTGTCATATTGTGTTCAGGTTCGGATAAAGGTTTGTAGCTAGGTGTGTTTGTCAGTAACAAACTCTGTTGATGACAAAGAGTATATTATTAGGCGTTGCCCGAATATTGATTCCCTGGATGTGAATGTCTGAGGAAAAAATATTCAAGAGAACCGGATAGAAGCCGGCGACTTCGTGGAAGGCGACGTTGGGTACACGCAATGGCATCAGACCGTTCAGCTACGACAACATTGATATTATGACACTTAACTAAGAGAAGATTGGAACTATGTATCTATATCTTCTTCTTCTATACACAAAAAAATTAATTTCTGTCTGTCTAAAATTTGTATGCAGAGGTTTCTGGGGCCGGGGAAGGTTCTTAAGATGATCCGAGACCCCTCCTCCTTTGAAAAGGGGGGCTCCCATACAAATGAAACATCAATTTCTTCATAACTCGAGGATTAATCAAGCAAATGGAATCAAATCTGGCATGTGGAGGTATTGGAAAAAAATATATGTTTCTATGGTGGTTTGAAACCCCTCTCCTTTCTGGAAAGGGGGGCTCCCATACAAATGAATCAGAAATTTCTGCATAACTCGAGAACAAATCAATTTTAGGCGAAACGAAGTTCGTCGGGTCTGCTAGTAAAGAAAAAAAAACCTAATCCAAGATCTAAATACATCAACAAAACGGGAAGGCTACTTACTTGATGGCCTGATCACGCTGAGCCTTGCGAACCTCTGGCTTCATGTTACGCTTGGCCATGATATCGGTGATGGATGCACCAACGATGGCGCGCTGGAACTTCATGGTACGGCGAGTGCGCTTCTTGGCGGCTTCCTCAACCATGCCCTTCTTGTGCTTCCTGCGGTACAGCACGGTCCATTTGACTTTGCGCGGGTTGCGCTTCATCAGGAAGGAACGCTCGCATTTCTTGTTGATGAAGGTGAAGGTCTACAAAAGAACGGAAAATATATTTGTTCAGTAAAGTTTGTGTATTCAAACATGACTTGTTTGTGTCGGAACATTGGGCTGAATATTTAGTTAAATGTATTGTAATATAAATTTAAAAAATACACTCACAAATACCACAACAGGATATGCAATTTATTCTTTTTGTTTGAATGAGTCGTTATATTTACTGGAATTCGGTTAGCACAAGATATGTAGAACCACTTTCTGTTATTCAATTTCACTACAGTATTGATTAATTTTGAATGTTTCATATTCACAAACTAAGTTCTAACAGCACGCTACTAGCCCTGCATCAAACCAGCTGTCACTAGGTTAGAGTATATCAACAAACAAGCAAAAATTCAATTTTTTTAAAATTATTTTGAAAATTTGGTGCTATTAGTCCAAATATCGATTCAAACTCATTGCTGGGTGTTGATTTTCTGCAATTTCTCCGAAAAATTAGCTCAAAATACCAATGTTTTGAAACCTACCTTGCCATCGGCTTTGACTAATGTTTTACCACTAGCGGGGTAAATTTTGAAACCGCTGAATGCGCAAAGCCCAATCCTGGAATGGAAGATTCATATTAACATTTGACGATTCCGTGGTCCACATATCGTTTGCGTTCAAATCCGGTCAGAAATAACTGGAAAACTCACTTCATTTTGGCGAATTTTTGCTCGCTCTACAAACAGTAAACTTGAAGCCCGAAACGTGGGACAGAAAAGAGCTCAGCCGTCAGTGCGGTGACGTCACGTCCAGCGATCGGTATTGCCAACCGAAAACAGTGACAGCTGTCAGGTGGGACGAAAACAAAATTCGATAATCATGGTTTACCGATTTGAGGTTGTTTTAAGGAAAAAATATTGTGATTATCGAGAATTACAAATTTAATCTTTCCCGTCAAAAATTGTAACTCGATTCTTTGGCTTAAATATTGTCTATCCGGAATAAAGTTAGAACGCGTTTTATACCGAAGTTGGATTTTTCTCCAGATACAGGCAACTTTCCCAACTTCGGAAATAGTGCGCTGGATTTGCCATAAGATGTGCAAAACAACGCATCAATTATTTTGACAGATAAAACTTCGGAAGAAAGTTTGGTTCGGAAGTCCCGACTTCCGAATTCTAAGGGCCGATGTCCACGTAGCGGTTTTTTACGCTGCGTGCACGCCGCGTTCACGCAAGGTACCAAGCATCAAATGGAGTAATTCACACGTAAACGTGTGCACGACTATACATTGCTGGGTACCTTGCGTGGGCGCGGCGTGCACGCTGCTTGAAAAAACGCTACGTGGGCATCGGCCCTAAGTTGGTGCTACGCCGTCAATATTAACAAAAAGGTTAACCTACGCAGCACGAATTAACTATCTCCCCGGATGTGGTCTGTTTATCATTAGTCGGTAATGCAGTTTGTTGTATCTATCACTTTCTACCATATACAGTAGTTGTTTGTCTCACTCTAGCAGTGTTGATGCAGTTTGGTTTTGTTTTGAATCTCGTTCGTATCTGATGCGTTTTCATTTGCATTCTGGCCATTCTATGTACTGTGAGTTTTGTGTGCGGTGCAGTGCAGACGCCAGGAAGTCATCGATTATAAGTTTTTTTTTTAAAGGAAGAAAAATGTTCAAACTATCTCTGAAGCGATTCGCTTCTCTGTTGTTTTTCCAACTGGTGTTCTTGTGTGTAGATTTGGGAATAAATAGTTTTTCGTATTTAGCTCGTGGTGACAAAGTTTCCATCATCTTTCTATTTTTGTAGGCGGTTTATCGATTTTTCAAGACGGAGTCTTTTGTGACGTCTGACAATTTCTGTTTTGCAGGGCTCAGGATGTCTGCTTGATTCTATCGTTTACGGCTATCATCTTTAGTCTGTACTCAACTTATGTATATCAGGTAAGATCTCATATTTCTTTTCCAAGATTTCATACGTTTCTGTAAATTTAGGAAAAAAAATCCGATGTCCAGAAACACTGAAGAACCTTGTTTCGGTTCCACATAAATCTAAATTCAATATAAACCCTATTTCCCTTTCCAGGCTGGCATGGCACACCTCCTATACGAAAAGTTTCGTGTCCCACTATTGGTGGCAATGACGTACTTTTTACTTTGCATTACGTTGCATATCTGGCAAGTCGTTGACCACAACAAGTCTCCGTATCTCTTCCAATGGCCCAAAGCACTGACTGCTCTGTTCATCATACAAAGATTGTGTAAGTCGGCCGCGAGGTGAGTTGGAGTGTACTTCCTGTCCTAATATGAGTCTGCAATTGTATTTCAGTTTCCCCTCTTTACTACTACTTGTACAAGAGGTCTGCCCTAAAAATGAGCGACCCACGGTTCTTCGAGAACTTGGACTGGATCACTTCACAGCTGGCCATAAAATAATTGATTGAATGTAAATTTTAAATTGCACTTGGAGATTTGAGTTAACACTTCTATTCCGAGCGGTCCATAGAACCTCCTTGGGTTGGACCAAAGTTTATGTTTCTGCAAACTTGTTAAGTTCATGGGATTCAAGAAAGAACTTTACATGGCAGTCTGGCAGTATTACAAAAATATAAATCACATAATACTCCCAGTAATGCTTAAACTTGGTGCTTACCGCGCCTGTATTGCGCTAAAAAAATGAAAACATGTCTTAGATAGTTTGTAGTTTCCCATGAAATATTGATGTCTCCAACTATCGAATTGATGGTCACATGTTTATTTAGCAGGTGTGATGGATTTAAATAATCTTGTCCTATTAGTGGTACAGCAAAATATGTTACATCACATATCATGATAAATACATTATTCAGATGTTGCAAACATTATGCTTACAATGAATTATTTTCAATCACAAACAGTATTTTTCCAAGTGATTTTAAGACTAACCGCAGAACGTATAAAAATTTGTCGTATCAACATTAGTTGAATTCTATTGTAATTTGTGAAATTCCTTCGTAGTTCTCATGCGTGTATTCGGTAAACTGACTAGATACTATTTCATTCCTCGAACAAATTTTGCTTCCTTGACCCGATAATAAGTCAAGTGTAAACTAACGGGTTATCGTTCCCAATAAAAATTACAATTGAAAATTTCTAATATGAAATTTTTATTAACTTTTATCGATGAACTAACTTGAAATAAACTCAAAAAAGAATGTCTTGGTACAGTAGTTTCCTTCTTCTCCTTCAATGACTCTACATTCTAACTAGAACTTTGCCTGCTTTTCAACTATTAGCATTTCCACAGTTATTAATTAGAATCTTTTCTATGCCCGCTATTGCATGAGTATGTATCTGTGGCGGGTAGGCATAGTGAATACAATAGCCCAGGGAGTCGAGAATGTTTTCCATCCGAAAACATCCTGCACTGAATCGGGAATCAAACTCGCTATCTTCGGATTGGCAATCCTTCGCCTTTGATCGCAAGGCTACTGGTCATGAGTGACCAGAATTGTAAAATTTAGTTTTTTTTACTTTACTTATGAATCCTGTACACCTCCGGTGGTGCAAAGGGCCGACTTGAAAGATCTTCATCCTGAGCGTTGCCCGGCTATCGCTTTAACCTGTTGGCAGGTTAGATTTCGGTCGACTTCTTTTATTTCGATATTGAGGCTTCGCCGCCATAAGCCTCTGCTGCGATGTCCCGCTGGGTCCGTCTAATGCTTGTTTACAGATTTCGTTTCCGCCCCTACGTAGTGTGTGGCCGACCCAGTCCCACTTCCGATCCCGAATTTCTGTTGCTATCGGCCTCTGGTGACAACGACGATGGAGCTCGTTCTTTGAGATCCAGTTGTGAGGCCACCAGGCCCGAATTATATACCGCAGGCATCTGTTAATGAACACCTGCAGCCGTTGAGTGTTCTCCACTGATACACACCATGTTTCGCTAGCGTATAACAGCTCAGATTTCACGTTAGAGTTGAAAATTCGTATTTTGGTGCGTTCACTTATCTGCCTGTTTTTCCAGATATTTCTTAAACTCGCAAAGGCAGCCCTTGCTTTCTTGATCCGTGCGCTTATGTCGATCTTGGTACCGCCGTCTGACGCCATGTGGCTACCAAGATATTGGAAGCTTTCAAGATTCTCCACTGGTTGGCCGGCTACTGTGAAACTGGAAGGAGTCATCCAACGATTTGGTTTTGTTGACGTTGATGACTTAACCTACCGAAGAGGAGCGCTCGGCAAGGTCGTTGAGATTACTCTGCATATCAGAGTGCCATTGCGCGAGGAGTGCAACGTCATCAGCCGATTCGAAGTCGTTTAGGTGCTCCATGGTTATAGGCTGCCATAACAGCCCGCGGTTTGATTCACGCTCAATCGCATCTACCAGAATCTCGTCGATTACGATGAGGAACAGTAACGGTGATAGAATACATCCTTGCCCCACATCAGCTTCGACCCGGATAGGGTCGGACAAGACCCCATTGTGCAGCACTCTACACGAGAAGGCCTTGTACTGTGCCTCGATGAGGCCGATGATTTTCTCAGGAACTCCCTTGCGTCTCAGGGCGCCCCACATATTCTCGTGATTGAGACGGTCGAAAGCTTTTTCGTAGTCAATGAATACCAAGTAAATTCGTTAATGAATACGTAGTCAATGAATACCAAGTGGAATTCGTTGACCTGCTCCAGAATGATGCGGAGCGTGACAATATGGTCCACTCGTCCACACAGGATCTTCCGCCGGAGAGTCGCATCGACCATCTCCTGAATCCGGGCTAGAATAATTTGGCATAGAACTTTGAGAACGGTACATAGCAACATAATGCCTCGCCAGTTATCGCATACAGTCAGGTCACCCTTTTTGGGCACCTTCACTAAGATACCTTGCATCCAGTCGACCGGGAAAGTGGCAGTGTCCCAGATATTACGAAACAAACGATGCAGTAGTTTAGCGGATGTCATGGGGTCAGCTTTGAGCATCTCGGCTGATATGCGGTCGACTCCTGGGGCTTTATTCAATTTCATGCTTTGGATGGCTGTTTGAATCTCTAGCAGTGATGGAGCTTCGGTATTGACGCGTGTTATACGTCGGATCCTAGGCAGATCATGCGAAGTGCTCGATCTTGATATCACCCGGAATTCTATCTACGACGGCATTGAGTTGACTGTAGAAGTTCTCAACGATTATCCTTTCACTTATAGGTTCCCCAGTGGCGTCTCGCCCTCTGGTGCACTACGTGCACTACACAGTTAACATTTCTTCATAGAAAAAAATCACAAAGTGTTTCTGAATATATAAAACACAGACGTAGTCCCACGTCAATAATGAATAAAATTACCAAGTTATTATTGCAAGAAAATCAATTTCATTTGGTCGCCTGGTCGCTACCTCACTTGTGTAACATCATCGGTGAACAAAATAATGATCCATTACCTCACTCTTTGACGCCCAATGCGACGCACCACGCACACCACACACTGCAATGTGCTCAAACGATGCGTCATCGCAATGAGCGAATTTGGCTTAGCTTGGTTCACTGCTGGAAGTACACAAGAACGCCGTATATGTACACGAAGCCCACGTCTGAATGTATTGAAAAGCATTCAGCTTTATTGTCGGTGTGTTAGTAAAAATTGGTGCACTTCTCTCAATGCACGACGTTAATACGGGACGGAAACGAAACGAATCGGCATCATATGCGACGAAATGATGTCACCCCATGCTTCTTTCACCGATTAAACACGTTGTTTTTCTCGCTTACATTGTTGAATGAATTAATAGTTTCATTCTGTATTTTCGGTACGTCGCGGTTGTGCGGTCTTTCGTGGTAATTGAACACTAAAAGAAAATGGAAAACGATACCGTGGATGATATTCTTCTCAACCCATTTGCTAGACGATCATTTCAAGAAAAACTGCTTATTTCAAGCACACCTGTGCCACAGCCTAAGCTTGAGAACTTGAAATCGCAGTTCTCCAGAGGTGGGAAAGTTATTACTCGTAACTTCAACGTATCAGCATACGATACCAAATGGTTGAGCGGTTCGAAGGTGCGAAATAAGCGGTTCTGTTGGCCGTGTTTATTGTTCCAAAATCCGGAGGACAAATGCGTGTGGATTAAGGAAGGCTTCAGTGATTTAAATCACTTGTCAGCTGCCATTAAGATTCATTCGGCAAGCAAGGAGCATATTGCCAATGCCATGGCACACAGGACCTTTGGAAAAATCCGCATTGATGAAGCAATGGATCACGCGCGGGAAGTTTCGAGGAGAAACCATAATTTGCAGGTGAAAAAAAATAGAGATGGTATGAAAACTTTGATTGATCTCATCTGCTATCTCGGATCACATGGTCTGAGCTTCCGTGGCCATAACGAAACCGAAAACTCTGTGAATAGAGGAAACTACAAAGACCTATGTGAATTCATTGCTACAAGAGATTCATCATTCTTGGAGTTCACTACTAATAGTCAAGTGTTTTCGGGAATGTCTGCAACCATTCAAAACGAACTCATTGAAGTGATTGGATCGTTGATTGAGCAAATTTCGCGTGAAGTTGATGAAGCTGAATTCGTTGCAGTAATGGTGGATGAAACAACAGATATTTCCAGGAAATCACAACTTGCTACCACATTACGGTACTGTTTAAAAAATGGTAAGTAGCCTTCCGGTAACAATGACTCTCCGTTGAATTACATGTTTATAGTTTTGTAATATTGATAAAAATTCAATCGAATTCTTCTAGGTACAACCGTAGAAAGATTTGTGAGCTTGGATGATGTGAGCAGTAACAAATCGGCTGTGGCACTCGCAGATGAAATAGTTGCCTTGCTGAAAAAAATTCAGGTGCCTGCCACGAAACTTGTGGCACAGACGTATGATGGAGCACGTGTAATGTCAGGTGCGAGCGGAGGAACGCAGGCAATAGTAAAAAGTCGTATCCAAACGCTGATTACATTCATTGCAAAGCCCATGTTCTTAATCTTGTTTTGTTACACGCTTGCACTAATCAAAGAGACACTAAAAAGTTTTTTTTTAACACTTTCTGCTCTCGCTTCCTTTTTCACGCAAAGTCCAAAAAGAGATGCTGAGTTGAAAAATTATATGCAACAGAAAATTCCTAATGTTTGCAAAGTAAAATGGGCATATACTTCAAGAATGATCAACATAGTTGAAACACATCATGCTGACATTACCACTTGCTTGGGTGAAATATGCATGGGAGATATTCAGTGGGACGGTGAAACACGGACTTTAGCAAGAGGGCTCCATAGCTTCCTGATCGAGTTTGATACCATCTTCTACTTGAAATTATTTGCCTCTGTTTTTTCTTTCACGGACGTTCTATATCAAATACTGCAGTTGAAAGAATTGGACTACGTTGAATGTGGTAGAAGTGTGCGAAATGCTCGAACCAACATACACAAATTACGAAATGAAGCGAAATTTAAAGTAATTTGGGAAGAGACCGTAACCATGACTGGTGGCAATAGTGACGGAAAGCAGTTCAAACAATATTTCAAAACGTACATCTCGATTATCGATCGTATTATCTCTGAATTGGACGAACGCTTTGCTGATCTTAATAAACAGAGCTATTTAAGCCTACTCGATTCTACGAAGTTCAAAGCGTATTGCGATAAATTTCCAAAGGAACTTGTTGATGATGTTTGCTCACGTTTCTCCAACTTTGACAAAGTGAAGCTGACAAATGAACTTAAAGTGTTCTACACTAAAGATGAGTTTGCTGGGAGGAAAGTGGCTGAAATCATGAACGTGTTGGTTACAAACAACCTAGAAGACATTTTCTCCGAGACACATCGATTAGCTAGGCTAATACTAACGCTTCCCTCGACAACAGCATCGGTCGAAAGGAGTTTCTCAATTCTAAGAAGAATCAAAACGTATCTGCGGTCGACAATGGCAGAGGAGCGACTCAAATGGCTGATGTTAATGTCGGTCGAAAATGCCCTACTTCATCAGTTGAAACTGGATAGTAATTTCTTCGATGAAATAATTGATCGTTTTGCTCGCCGAGTAGATCGTAGAGTTCAGCTACTGTACAAATAATAAGTTCGATTGATGTAATATTCTTGAATGATTCACAATAAATACAGCAAAAAACTTTTTTTTTTAATTTTTAAACACGAAACGATTGTTTTTTTTTTCTGGAAAAATATTGGTCGGGTGCACAACCAGCTTTACGATCCACGAGACGCCTCTGAATTGGTTCCCACTTCATAAGCGTAGAGTGTGCCTGAGCGCTTAGTAGGAAACCAACTCCGCGATGCCGGGAAGCGTGTTCACCTCGTAAACCTTGTCCCGACGGCGTTCTGTGTTCTCCAAAGTTTGGCCAAACGGACTTCACTCAGTCCCAGGATCTCAAGCTTCATGCGGCGTGCCTCATTGGCAAGTTGTGCCGATTTACTCTGCTGGGCTAGGGTTAAAACGTTCCATGTTCCTATTCGTGTCCGTTGTTTCGCGCTAAGAGTCTTCGCCGTAAAATCAGTCCGTATTCTTTCATTATCGTATTCTCGAACAAATTGATGTTTCGGGAACAGTAGGTTGTTGGCCCAAGGTTCCCTATCCACCGGGATGGGGTTGCCATCTTAGGTACAGCTTCCGGGGAATAGCATTTCATACCTAGCCGCTGGATGCCAGAACAGACGCTGTTCAAGCCGCACCTCCTTGGTGAACAGACGCTCGATCAGTCGGGTCAAATTTGTTTAAAGTCCCACCCAACACCAGGACTAGGCTAATGCGCTTTAAGCGGCACACGGTTGCTTTGATAGGGCCTGCTTGGGGACACATGCAGCTTTTTATAGAAGTTCAACAGAGCCCACTGTCGAACCCCACCACATCCTAGACAGACCCCGCAACGAGGTAGTGGTCGGATTCAATATTCGCACTACGGTAAGTGCGTACGTTCGTGATGTCGGAGAAGAATTTATCGTCGATTAGAACGTGGTCGATTTGGTTTTCCGTTACTTGATTAGGTGATTTCCATGTAGCCTTGTGGATATTCTTGCGGGGGAAGAAAGTGCTTCGGACCACCGGGCGGGAGGCTGCAAAGTTTATGCATCGTTGGCCGTTGTCGTTCGATGCGGTATGCAGACTATCCGGTCCGATGACCGGTCTATACATTTACTCCCTTCCTACCTGAGCGTTCATGCCAGCGATGACGATTTTGACGTCCCGCAGTGGGCATCCATCGTATGTCTGCTCTAGCAACCCTATAACCAGAGACCGGCGGAGTGAAAAACTGTAGAAATGGCAACGTATGGAAATGCATGAAATCGTCAAAATAATACTGGCAGCACTTGCTTCTTATGGAAGCAAAAAGTAAACAAGTCGAATTGGAACCGCCTTTGACGGTTCGATTGGAAACAAGATGGCGTCTTCGTCGATCTCTTATTCTAGTATTTCTAGTCTGCTTCAGCTGCTTTTTTCTTAAAGCTTTATTAATGTGTTTTTAAGCTCCAGCTGTGCATAGAACGCTTCTTTCTCGTTGTCGGGTCTCCCTTCGTGTGGGCAGTGCACGTTGATGATGCTATAGACCAGTGCATGATGACGTAGGTTGACAGTTCACAGAGCTATTTCACCAGGACTTAGTCTCCAGCGAAGCTTCGGATAAAATTGTTTGATCATTTTATTCGCATGTAGATGTCCTTTGCGACTGATTTCATGCTGAATGCAAATAATATCACTGAAATACTCGGATCACAGCAATTTTAAACTAAAAATATGAATTTTAATTTTCTCCTTATCGATTTTTCTTCTAACACCTTGTAAACAAGCCCTGTGAATCAATTTTTCTGAAATGCGCTTGCGAAACAAGCGACAAGAGAGAACCAACGACAAAGCTTTGTTTTTGTCGGAGATAATAATGACAAAGATCCGAAAAATTTTGTCAGCAACAAAAAAGAAGACAATCTTGTTGCTAACTTTTCATCCCGTTATTTTTCATTATCTCTACAGCAAATTTCGGTTTTATGCTATCATAGTTTCTGCTTTTATAGAAATATTCGAGAATCGAACAATGATTACAAAATTAGCATCGTATTCTCGGAAATATCAGAGCATGCAAGGCAAATGATTCTTGTCATATTGTGTTCGGGTTCTGATAAAGGTTTGTCGCTAAGTGCGTTTGTCAGTAACAAACTCTGTTGACGACAAAGGGTATATTGTTAGGCGTTGCTCGAATATTGATTCCCTGATCCTCAGCTTGCAAATTCTTGCGTTGATTGGCTGCCACCCAATCACACGTTGGCGCATCTTACCCAGCACTATGAAGCCGGTTCCCAGCTCGTTGGTGGTGCCACAGCTTTGGTAGAATGTAGCCGCTCGATGCCCGCTTTTCCACACTTTCTGTCCTGTCCAGCAGCTGCAGCGCTACGACTTCGAAGTTGCAGGGATGTAATTCATCGTAGATTATCCTGTCGCAACCTGCGAAGCCAGTGGAGATATATTCCACACTGATATTCTTCCCCCTTCCCTTCATACGCGAGTTTGGCAGAAGGAAGGTCGCGAGATTTATACCATTACAAGTATTGCCCTCCGCTCGCTTTCAAATCGACTTCTATAAAACATTCTTCATGCCTGCCGTATTAACGGAGCTATCAATTCTATACTTTCGCCTCTAATTCTATCATTAACATGTAAGTTTGGAAGATGATGTCAGCATTTCCATATCAAGAATAACAAGAAAACAATAGGTATATATTATTTTTAAATTAGGATATATTTAACGTTCAACAATGCAATTTAGGGGAAAATGATACATATTGCAGACACTGGTGTCAGAAGACAAAAATATGCAATTAAGTTGTAAATTATTGAATCTCCTGTTATTTAACGATTCAAAAACAATTGCAAGTATTTAATACATTAGAGGCATATGTTGACGTATATGACAGAAAAATAGACTTTCATTTTAATTACTCGAAATGAAATCGAAAGTAGAATTTTTGTTATTGCATGCCCTTGGCATACAGATTATGAGCTATTTTTATAAATCCATGTTGAAAATTTAAGTCAAAATGTTTTTGTTCTGAGCCGTTGAGGCGTCGCCTTAGCCAATCTATAATGCACCATCCTAATCTACATTTACTCCATTGACACCTAAATTCAGAGTCAGGACGACTTTGAAGAACGCTGGCTAAAACAGGCGCGATTGAAATAGAGGAACCGAGAAAATCTCCCAAAATACTTTCTACACCATTGGCAGTCGCTACACGATACCATTTTCTGTTGAGCCGGGTCCAATCCACCAGCATTTAACTGCCCCATAGTCATCCAGTAGCAACGAATATTGCAAATCATACACTGAAATTCATTTTGTACTTACACAGTTGGTTTATTCAAAAAGAGTAAAATACTTGACCTAACATAATTTTTATATACACATTCCTAAAGTAGATTTTGGAAGTAACCATATTTACTACAAAGTACAGAATTGCATTACGGATGCACCTACCATCGCGTGATGTCCGTTATCAGTACGGTTTCCTCCGGCTTTCGTAACTGATCTCCAGCGACCTGCGTGAGATACGTCAATGGACCGGTAGTTGCGCTGTTAGTACTGTTGATCCTGCTGCCCGACCCACCTGCGGCGTGGTTGATATCCTTCGAGAGCACCGTGATGACTGGCTGCGTCCAGTTCTTGCTACCTTCATTTTTGATTTTAGTCAGATCTATCACATCCGTTGGTTGCCTTTTAGCTGCTTTAGTGTTTGCTTTGTTTGGCGACGTTTCCTTATCTAGTTGTACTGTCGTCTTGGTACTGATTGGTACCCCGGATTTGCTTCGCTCGTGAGTCTTGAGGTGTCGCTTCATATCGCCTCCGCATCGGAACTTCTTCACACAGAACGTACACGAGTATGGTTTCTCGCCTGTGTGTATCATTCTGTGAGATTGCAGATACGAGCTGGCTCGGAAGGCTTTGTTGCAGATGTCACATACGTGATTCTTTTCGTTAAGATGGATTTTCCGATGCAGCACTAACGAATAGCGGCGAGCGAATTTTTTCCCGCAAAATTCGCATTGATGCGTTTTCTCATTAGAGTGAATCGAGGACTGATGATATTTCATGTCGCCCCACTGCCGGAATGCTCGCCCACATTCGTCGCACTTGTAGGGTTTCTCGCCTGAATGTAACCGTTCGTGCACTTTCAATGCGCTGGATGTGAAGAAATTTTTCGGACACTCACTGCAGTTGAAGGGCCTTTCATTCTTGTGCTGCAGCTCATGATATCGAACAGCCGTTTTCGAATTGAACACCTTATCACAGTCCGGCTCTGCACAGGGGTACTTTTTGCTGGATTTTTTCGACCCATCGCCGTCGTTTACAGTTTCGTCTGCTTCATTTCCGTTAGTATTGGCTTTCTTGCGACCTTTTTTCTTACCCGGTGGAGCTGACGAAACGGTGATCACGCTTACATCGTTAACGTTGCCCACTGCCTCAAACTGGTTTCCATTGTCTAACGGTTCTTCCTGGTAATCACTCACAGCATCCTCCCCGATAGCTTCTTCATTATTTAAATAAAAATCATCAGTTCCATGCTCGTCATCGAACTCCGCCTCGTTGTTGACGACTACGCTGGTTTTACGACCGCCTTTGAAAAGTTTATCACCATGCAGATCGTTCACGTGTGGCGGTGTGGTGAGCTCGAAGTCTACTAGTTTGGCTATTTCGTGGTTTTCTATGTCGTTTGAACCGAGATCGAGAATTTGAATACTGTTCATGTCGCATTCGCCGATGCTGGTCGGTTGTAGGGAATGGTCTGCTTCCAGAATGTAGGAAGTCGGTGGGTCATGGCTGGACGGCAGTATGTGTTGTTCATGTCGAGCTGTGTTATGCTGATGTGGTATTCGATGATTATTGGAGTTTTCCAACATATCTGCAAATGAATAACAATGCATATAAAATCACTCATAATACTAATGATCTTTATTTATAACAATCAGTGACACAATCAAATTGCATGAATAAGATTGTCGAGGTGTGATTGTCGACAAATTCTTTGAGTATAAAAATGATGACCGAACTATTAGTAGTTGCTACGTCGTGATGTATACCAGAATTTGAGGAGTTTTACAGAGAACCAAATAAATGGAGCTTGGGATTTAGCTATCTATCCCCATTGATTGATTGATTGAAATTTTGCTGCAAATCAGTTGCCAGCTTGCCAGCCCATAATTATTCCTACGATACGGTTGTCTTAACAAAATTTTATTTCGTGGGATGTGCATTTTTCCGAACGCTTACCGTACGCCTACCGGAAGCTTCTATTCTACTCATCGCAGCCACACCGTTTTTGTCAGGGACCAGCAGCCATCCCGGTTCTGCGTTTGGGTTAGGGGGCTGCCGAACTCCATACATTAGTCAAGTACACTCCGGTACAAAATGTATAGAATGGTCATGTTTGAGGACCAAAATCTTGATCTTCTAGAAACTAATCGCAGGACATATTCGCCCAGCCTAAAATGACTTAAATTTTCATTGTAATTTGTTATTCTTATGCATGTTTACTGAAAAAGCTCGTTTCTCGAATGTGACTATGTAGGGTAACTGTACCAGTTTTGGCCATGTTCATAATTTGGGCAGTTTCTCGTATAACTCTGAAAATAGCAATATCCGAGTTTAATTAGCTGTAACAGGAGATATGGTTGGTTGGACGGCCTCATTTGCCCTCTCTTTAAGAAAGGGCACAGACTGGAGTGCCCCAATTACCGAGGAATAACCCTCCTGTATTCTGTCTAACAGATTGAGACCGCTTGAAGAGTCCTTCGTCGGCGAATACCAAGCAGGTTTTCGTGAGGGCCGATCAACGACGGATCAAATGTTTACACTGCGACAAATCCTTGATAAATTCCGGGAGTACAACTTGCAGACACATCATCTGTTTATTGATTTCAAGGCGGCGTACGATTCAGTGAAACGGAATGAATTATGGCAAATTATGCTTGAACAGGGTTTTCCGGCGAAACTGATACGGCTGATTCGTATAACGTTGGACGGATCGAAATCAAGTGTAAGGGTTGCGTATGAAATATCGACGTCATTTGTTACCTTAGATGGATTAAAGCAGGGTGATGCACTCTCGAATCTACTGTTCAATATAGCGCTTGAGGGAGCGATTAGGAGAGCTGGCGTGCAAAGAAGCGGTACCATTATCACAAGATCGCATATGCTCCTGGGTTTTTCGGACGATATCGATATTATCGGGATTGATCGGCGTGCTGTGGAAGAGGCTTTTGTACCTTTTAAGAGGGAGACAGCGAGGATTGGACTCACGATCAATACCAGCAAAACGAAGTACATGGTCGCTGGCAATCAACGTGGGTTCATTAGTGGTGGTGGTAGCGAAATAGTGCTGGATGGTGAAAAATTTGAAGTGGTGGAAGAATTTGTGTATCTTGGAACATTAGTGACGTGCGATAATGACGTTACCCGCGAGGTGAAAAGGCGTATTGCAGCTGTAAATAGGGCTTATTACGGACTTCGTAACCAGCTTAAGTCCCGTAGTCTGCAAACGAAAACAAAACTCGCGCTGTATACTACTCTGATTCTCTGATTCTTTCTGGACGTTAAAGGAGGCTGATCGGAGAGCTTTTGGAGTGTTTGAGCGTAAGGTGCTGCGGACAATACTCGGCGGTAAACAAGAGAACGGTATCTGGCGGCGTCGCATGAATCACGAATTGTACCAGGTATATAAAGGGCTGGCTATTATTAAGCTTATACAACACGGCAGACTACGGTGGGCTGGTCACGTTGTTCGTTTGCCGGAAGAACATCAAGCGGAGATAATATTTAGTAGAGAACCCAGAAGAGGCCACAGGCTTCGTGGAAGGCCGCGTACACGATGGCTTTTTGCAGTTGAAGAGGACCTGAGGGCGCTCAATGTTCAGGGCGACTGGAAGCGATTGGCCCAGGATCGAGTCCAGTGGAGAAGGATACTCCATTCGGCTTCATCGAAGAGCTGTAGCCCATCAAGTATCAAGTAAGTAACAGGAGATATATCCCTTACGCTTCTTCGCTGTGGAAACTGATCGATAGTTATTGGGAATATGCAATTTTCAGGGTTGGTTAAATAAGGCACTAAGGTGACCGAAACCGGTACACTTCCCCTTGTTATCGTTTGGTCGATTGCGATTTTCTGCTGTTCCTGCTGTACTTTCGTGCAATGTCCGGCATACCACAAGGGAACCATTTAGCATCGCTGTTTAAACGGCCATTAGGCCTTGATAAATATTTAAAAAAATATGTCCTACTGATTTCCGAAAGGATAAAATAAATATTATGTTAAAGAATGTTTTGAAAATACTCAAAATTTTCCGTTTTTTTAATTACTATTTTTATTACGAATTGAGGTGATGTCTGTATGTGTGTATGTATGTATGTATGTGTGCATTCGACGCGGAATCCTTCCTTATTTTTCGCTAAAATTAGCCCGGAGCGTTCCGGAGCTATTGAAAAAAACATTGAAAAAAAATTCAAAATCGATTTTTTTCTTTCTCGAAGGCTATTGCAATGCATTCAAATGAACGCAAATAAATGTGAATTGATGGAAATTACTGAATCTATCTCCCTAAAGTGCAATTTTGACCTCTCTTATGTGCTTTTCTTGTTACATTTTATAATACACGAGAAAGGCACCATCACCGCTAGGTGGATTATTCTGGGTTTTTTGTTTATATGGAGCATAAGAAAATGACTCTTCCTCCTTAAGTGCTTACTTAATAATACCAAAGCTATGGCACTAACAATAATCTGGGAATCGTGGTCAAGTCCTGGTGTAAGGTGGGACGCTAAACAGTCCTGACACGACGGCCCTTCGACGAACGACATAGAAGATAATACGACTCGATACAATCGGTAACGACCTACGCGACGAATGAAGGATCACGATTGGAAGCTCGGAATTGCAAGTCGCTAGGTTTCGCAGGTTGCGACAGGATAATCTACGATGAATTACATCCCTGCCCATTCGACGTCGTAGCGCTGCAGGAAATCTGCTAGACAGGACAGGAAGTGTGCGTCAGCGGGCAACCGGATCGGATCCTTAGAACAAAACGTAAGGAGAATGCAATAAAGTGAAACCTTCGTCATTCTGGCTCACACTTTTGAACCGTACTGACAATAACTTTACCCTTTCTTGTTTACAAGCGTATGGATTACAAAGAATGAACTTTTTATTTTATTATTTCCTTACAAATGGTTAAATAATTTGCTGATCTGGTGAACCGGATCTTTTAAAAAATGATCCACGAATCATTCACTCACTTTAGAGATCCGGATCATTTGACCGGTTCCAGATCTGAACGCCCATCTCTAGTAAGGACATAAACGGGAACCTTCTTACAAACGAGCGTGAGGTGATTCAAAGGTGGTGGCAGTACTACGAAGAGCACCTGAATAGCGATAAGGTAAACAACGGTGGCGGTATGGTATTGAACCTAGGAGTACGCACATAGGACATGCGACTTCCGGCTCCGAATATCCAGGAAATCCAGGAGGAGATCGGCCGGTTGAAAACAACACAGCCCCTGGAGTTGACCAACTACCACGAGAACTGTTTAAACACGGTGGTGAGGTACTGGCTAGAGCGCTGCACTGGGTAATTACCAAGGTTTGGGAGCATGAGGTTCTGCCGCAGAAGTGGATGGAAGGTGTCGTGTGTCCCATCCACAAGGGCGATAAGTTGGATTGTAGCAACTACCGCGCCGCCGACAACCAATTGCAAGAGAGTTCGTGAGACAGTATCAGGTGGGATTTATGGGTGAACGCTCTACCACAGATCAGATATTCGCCGTACGCCAGGTACCCAACTAACAATTTTGGTGCTAAGAGCTTTAACTTCTAGCCTTTGGCTGTATTATATTTGAATAGAAGCAGCCAATGCTGAATAAAAGAAAAGCCTTCGCAAATAATCCCTTAAACTTCAACTCGACTATTACCCAAATATCTATCAGCTAGTCAGTTTGTGCCGAATATATTTCATCTTTTATCGTTTATGCAGCTTTCATATAGTTATAAAACAGCTCTGTCTGAATTAGCAACAAAGCTTATCGGTTAAGAGCTCATGTATGTAATTAAGTTGCTTGTTAGCAACTTCCTATATTACGGTGAGTAGCATTCACAATGAAAAAGTTTTCGCTGTTTTTATAGCACTAACAATATAGCGTAATGGCGCTATAAATGAACTAACGAAGCTTTTAGGCAACTTCTGTATCTTTGAAGATTACACAACGTTTAAGTAAACCTTATACTGCTTCTTTTAATAGCTTATCGGTATGGAACGTCAAAACCGCAATGTTTACATTTGATTATTGTTGCCGGAGCTGTGTATGAGCTATTGATTTCTGTAATGCAGCTACAAAGGTTCACCTGCTCTTATAGCAACTGACAAAGCGCTGTCATTAATGCTAGCAGATAGTGTAATAAAACAAGCCATTTAGAAGCGATATTGCTGTTGACGGCTACTGTTAAACGATTAGCAGCAGAGTAGCATCTATACAGATCGAGAAAATGTTGCCTAAAAACAATTTCAGCGATTGATGATGCATAAAAGTTAGCCCACAGAACATGCTGACAGATGTTTGAATAATGGTTGAAATAATGCTGAAAGCATACTTTTTAAGCTTATGTACTGAAAGCAGCATGTAGGCCTCTTTCTAACGTTTATACAGCATGAATCTGACCTATAGGGTATGCGAAGAAGCACATCCATAATTTTCTTTGTTATTTACATATGTCAAAGTGACGGTGATGACAGAGCAGCGGCCATTGAATCAGGAGATCAGGAGTTCGAATCTAGGTAGCAACAAAATTATTATTTGAGTTTTCCACAAAAAAAAACATTAAATAAACTCCGAAATTTACTCTCCTCTCAAATAATATTTAATCAAAATGAATTCAGTGGCTGTATAAAACTTATTTAACAGATTTAAAAAATCTGAATAAGCGCCATTGAAGCGAATTATATTACTAAATGGTTTAACAAGGATTGAGAAAAAATTGTGTAACATGCTGTAAAGTAGTTATGCAGGCACGTCAAAAACAGCTGAATAGATTCGCCAGATTTGCTGGTAAAAGCATTGAATAGAAGTTATTGATCATATGTATAGCACACATATTCAGCTTGAAGCTGTATAAACGAGTTGAAATAACATTTACATTGACATTAAATGTTAGTTGGGTATTTCAGAAATGCCGCGAATACAACGTGCCCACACATCATCTATTTATCGACTTCAAAGCCGCATATGATACAATCGATCAGGACCAGCTATGGCAGCTAATACACGAAAACGGATTTCCGGATAAACTGATAAGGTTGATCAAGGCGACGATGGATCGGGTGATGTGCGTAGTTCGAGTTTCAGGGGCATTCAACATCGCTTTGGAGGGAGTAATACGAAGGGCAGGGATTGACACGAGTGGTACGATTTTCACGAAGTCCGTCCAGTTATTTGGTTTCGCCGACGACATTGATATTATGGCACGTAATTTTGAGAGGATGGAGGAAGCCTACATCATACTGAAAAGCAGAGCTAAACGGATTGGACTAGTCATCAACACTTCGAAGACGAAGTACATGATAGTAAGAGGCTTAAGAAAGGACAACGTGTGCCACCCACCACGAGTTTGTATTGGTGGTGACGAAATCGAGGTGGTTGAAGAATTGTACTTGGGCTCACTGGTGACCTCCGACAACGATACCAACAGAAAAATTCGAAGACGCTTCATGGCAGGAAATCGTATGTACTTTGGACTCCGCATAATGCTCCGATTGAATAGAGTTCGCCGCCGTACCAAACTGACTATCTACAAAACGCTTATTAGACCGGTAGGACCAACGCGCACTTGGAGTTTTCCAACCATTTGCAGATGGCGGATCCGGTGAAAATGTTTCTCGACAACGATCTGACGGGAACAAGAAGGCGAGGTGCACAGCGAGCAAGGTGGATCGATCAGGTGGAGGATGATTTGCGGACCCTCCGCAGAATGCGTGGTTGGCGACGTGCAGCCATGGACCGAGCTGAATGGAGAAGACTTTAATGTATTGCACTGCATGGGCCTGAATAACAAGTTATTTAATTAATTGCATATTATTCGGCAACTGGGCCGTACGAAAATCATTTCTTTTATTTAAAACTTGTGCACAGCACATGTTTCGAAATAGACAAATTGATATGAAATTTGCGAAAAAGAATCCACGTGTCTTGGAGGGACTCGAACCCTCAACCTCCTACTCTCTAGATAGGCGTGATAACCCCTACATCAGGGTTCTTATACTCACTTCGACAGTAGATGGGAGATTAGCGCGGGGATGAAAAATTCATTTTCAGTGCAAAACATAAACTAACTCGGTGGCTCTCCCATACAAAAATCCAAGATGGCTGAATCATGTAATTGGCATACTGCAACACCTGTTTGTATTCATCTTGCCCTACACAACGTACACAACAAGACCTCTAAAAGGTCACGTTTGCGGAAAAGCCATCAGAACCCGAGTACCAACCTCCACCACGGTTAGATATTTTTTGGAAATTGAATATCTTTCGGACGCTTGATTTGCCCAATTGTCACATGTGCTTTACTGTTTACTTACTGCTTGCCGAATAATATTGTGCTTCCAGTTGAAAACCGAAGTGAGCTCTCGCGACAATTGAGTTTTTCCTTATTTTCTGATGTCGCAACTGCATCGCGACTAGTGCGCATGTATACCACTGTCGTGCGCCATGATGCGCACTAATCGCGACGTAGTTGCGACAAACGGAAACCGGAGAAAACTCAATTGTCGCGAGAGCTCACTTCGGTTTTCAACTGAAAGTACAATATGCAATTAATTGTGATCAAGTGCCACCGTCATTAGTCGTTTGAGCACATTCGACCGTATGCGTGGAAAAGTCACACTCATCAAATGCTTTATCCAAGCAAGTCTTTAGCACTGCGCAGTATGATTGATTCATAGAGGGGGCATAGAGTGTGATGTTCTCGATAAGGTACACCGGGGCAAGTTGAAATGCGGGGTAAGTTGAAACAGAAGCTGTAATTCAGAAAGGAAATGACCGAATGTTCTGATAATTTTTTTCAACAATCTACTCGCCTAAACGCATCTTCTGACTGCCATTCCCGAAAGATTGCAGCTTTCAAAAGCAATCCCTGCCATTGTTTATTTTTCGCCCTTTGCAAAACCCAAACCAACTATTTGACGTGCCAATAAAACAGGTCTCAAAACGATGTTTGGAAGAGTTTTTTCATCAAATTTTCACGGGAGGTAATCATTCAATGTTGAATAAGCATAATGATTATGAAAAATCGTCGAAAGACCCCTTTTAATTTTTGTATTTTGGTTGTTAGATATTGCTCTGCATGTTCAACTCATCGGGGCAAATAGAAATGCGTGGTGCGGGGCAAGTTGAAACAACGATTCAAAACGTCACCCTAGCAATTAAAAAGATTTTTTTCCCAAAATTCAACATGGTCCGTAAATACATTCGAAAAACATAAATTTGTGAAAATATGCAAACTTCTGAACATAAATTTAATTAATTTCCGCCCATTCTGTCATGAATGCAACCTTCTTACAATCTCCACTAGAATGAAAAGGGGTCATGTTTAAACTGCAGTTTTGAGATTCTTAATCTTCTGAGCACTGACTCTCAGAAAATAAAACATAGAGTATGTAAACATTTCGTTAACTCCACCTTTCAGTTCCCCAGCAGCCTATTTCTCCAATCGAAGAGTTTATGAGAGATATGATGACTGGAATTAATGTGCATGAAGAAGCCACAACAGAGGGTGCTTGGTGGCCTTGTGTCACTGCTTCTGCCTCATAAGCAGGAGATTAAGGGTTTGATCCCTGGCCCTTTCCAATTTCCTATTAGATAATTTCGTTAATCATATAACTCAATCTCATTGCTAGCAAGTATGATTCTAAATATAGAATTGTTATAAAAAGCTGCCTGTTACTTAGTAGCAGTAAATAAAATGTAAAAAATAGATTGGTATTCATTTGTACCCGCATACGAATGCTATATACGGTCGCTATGCTCGTGCAGGCCTCATACAAGTAAGAATGTGTGAGGTTAATGTGCAGGTAGCGATGGTGTAGTAGACGTGTGCGTGGTATTAGAATCAATAGCATTCAAATTCTAATTGTAAAAATGAATCCCATTAGAATTCACTTTAATACTTTCTCATTACTCTAGTACTTCTAATTCTCATTCATATATTCCTATCCCATAGATCGCATCACTTACCAAAGTGAATCCAGATAATATATCCTTCATACTAACACAATATCCTATCCTAAGACTATCGTGGAGATGCAGAGGTATACTCGGTCTCTAGTAGCAACGAAAGTTGAACTAATAATCCTTCCTTCCCTTGATGACCGTAAGGACGTGGCCGGCGCCGTAATTGACTTAGTAAAATGCATTGAATTTCCGAAATTTGCACATTGAGAATGATAGCTAAAAACCCAAGCTCCATTCAATTGGTTCCCTGTGCAATTTCGCAAGTTCTAGTCAATCACGGAGTAGCAACTACGAATTGTACGGTTATCCTGCTCATGCTCATGCTCATGCTCATTTATGAAGAAGCCACAACAGAATTAATCAACTGCGCAATATACAAGTGAACCAAATAATGAAGCATCCTGAATAGTAATCCGAGTGGTCACCAGTAGGAGAAAATCAATTTGATAAATTTTCAGCGTAGTGCGTTCTCCAGCATTTGGTCTCTGAAAATATGCTTGTGACTATGTTGTACACTGCCCTTATTCGCATAAGAGTCCCATGTCACTTTCGCCGACTTGAGTAATATGCCGTTGAATTTATCAAACTTGTTTTACATGGAGAAGAACAAAAAATAATAATAAATTGAAAACAAATTGGTATCTTTCCAAAAAATTGACATAATATTCTTTACCCATATTTATTGCTGTGGGACAATTAAATGAACTATACTTAAGTTAATTTTTTGTGTAAAAGTGTACCTATCAAAATCTGGAAAAAATATCAAGATGAAGCAACAAAAGTGGAATTTGTTTTCAAATTTCTAGAACAAAGCCTACTATTTTATCAGTTTGTCTTAAACAGGAGACAATTTTAGGCTAAGTTCTGAAAGAAAATCGAAATCATCAAAAACTTACATGGGACTGTTATGCGAATCCTGGCAGTATTATAGTCCCCTTTATAACCTCGTGCTTATTGAGTCTCACTGCGTACATACATTTTGTTATTAATACGGAAAAATTAGCTTACGTCTGAATATAACGCAGTGTTTCAACTTGCCCCGATTCGCGGGGCAAGTTGAAACGATGCATATAAAAAAATAATTAAAATATAAAAAATATTTATGAAAAAGTTTGTCAAGGTTGTTTATTTTGTATGTATAATATTTGGCCCGAACTGGCAAACACCGCAAACGGATTCAAAATATATCAAAGGGTGATTTTTTTACAGCACTTCGAATTTCAACTTTGAAAAAACCGTTTCAACTTTTTTTTTTACAATGTTATGGAAACTCATATGTGAATATGTACGTTATGTGGAAGATATTGATTTGAAAAATGTATTGGAGGTAACCACTTTCCCTTCGATGGGACTCGAACCCATGACCCTACAGTACGCGTACTGTAGGGTCATGGGTTCGAGTCCCATCGAAGGGAAAGTGGTTACCTCCAATACATTTTTCAAATCAATATCTTCCACATAACGTACATATTCACATATGAGTTTCCATAACATTGTAAATTAACGTCCAAGTCGGGTGGTTTAATCCCCGGAAATAGGCAATTAACTTTGATTGAACCGTTTCAACTTGCCCCGGTGTACCTTAATAAACAATGTTGACTCGCCTGACTGTCGATATACAACAGTAAAGCACATTGTGACGATTGGGCAAATCAAGCATCCGAAAGATATTCAATTTGCAAAATAAGAGCGAAACGCGGTGGAGGTTGGTATTTGGATTCTGGTGGCTTTTCCGCAAACGTGACCTTTAAACGGTCTTGTCGTTTAGGTGTTATCACGCCTATCTAGAGAGTAGGAGGTTGAGGGTTCGAGTTCCACTAAGACATGTGGATTATTTTTCACAAATTTCAAATCAATTTGTTCATTTCGAAGCATGTGCTGTGCATATGCACAGCAACACAGCCAAGATATTTAACAAAAATAATAATAAACAATAATAAACAATGGAACAATCAGGGGCTACCCCAAATGGCATAATTCTATTTGGCATAATTCCGTTTGTCATAAGTCCGTTTGGCATAATGCCATTTGGCATAACAAGTTCGCTTGAAAAATTTACAAAGCGCGCCGCAGTATTTTTTGTTTCTACGGCATGTTGTGAGCAGTGTTGGGGTGAAAGTGTGTGTGTGACAATTCTTAGTCATATTTCTTTTGCCTTATTTCGGGTAAATGCATACTTTCAAAGAAGGAGTCATTTAGAGATCGAAGTAGGCTCTGCGCGCGGCCGGTCGTGTTTTGTTTTCTGGCAGCATATTTTTTCTGTCTTGTTTCGCTGATATTTTTTGGTTTCGGCTGGTGCTATGCCGCCGGGACACGCGTCTCGTTAGAAGTAGTGATCGAGCTTCCTAGGAGTGCGCGGGTGCTTAATATTGCTAATTGTTGGATTAGCAACGTTTTCTTCAGCGATTCTGTCCCATTGTTCCATTGCTTTGGATTATCGTCAAACCACTGTATTGCCCGTACCGTTAATAGTTTTAAGCTACAATGCTTGGTTCCTCATTGCAAATATGGCGTTCAAATCCAGATTGAGTCTACGAAGTGTGCAGATAAGTATTTTTCCTATATTATTCAGTTCAAATTATACGGTGGGTTTCCGTTAATCTTGACACTTGATTACGAACCGATTCACAGACAGTGACGGGAGTTTTAACTGAGCTGTTTGAGTTTAGAGCGGAGAGGATTGAGTGTCGGTTTTCTCTTTGATAAAAATTTAATTGCCTTTTTTTCATCATCCTTTTTTTTTTGTCCATAAATCAGTTCGCCAAAAACAATCATGCTCCGGTACGGCTACTGGTAACCGCGGGTACAATTGCTATCGAGCTGTTAGAATTCAAGTAACCATTCACATATGTCGAATTCGTTTTTAAACCTGGGTCAGTGCCAACCCGAACCCTGAATAAAAAAACATTTTCAGTTCCATCTGTCATTGGATATGTTGGTGTGCGTAGCATCGTGTTTGTTTTGATTCGAAACGTATGATCCAGGACATCCAGTGCACTGGCAGTGCGTTGGCGTTGACTAATCAGATCATGATAAATAAATATGTTTAAGTGCGTGAACTGATTTTTGCGGATAGTGGAATTTACTTTTGGGTGGATATAACCAGGGAAACTGCTCCTGGAATTCGTCTCATGGCTCCGATATTCATCCCATCAAAAACAAAGCAATGGAAAGGAATTTGGATTGTTTATTATTTTTGGGATTTTTCTCAGCAGTGAGCACAAATGTTGACAAAAAGAGGCGACGAAATTGGTGCTGCATTTCTTTGTTTCCCGTTGAGATGAATATATGTTCAGTGAGATGGAGATCGGAACAGTTCTCCTATTTAATTATATTCAATAATCCTGTGCACATTTTTATACCAAGAATTCCGTATTTTCCGTATTTCCGTAAATTAAGCTATTTCTGCAAGTTTTTTTTCGGAGAACACTCAGAAGCATGTAACAAAAATTCTCCAGTATTCGCTAATTTTTTTCCTCGCTACCTCTCTTGCTTACACCTTTCCTGCTACCTAGCCTTACACCTCGGGAAAATTTTCCGCCGGATTTTGGGCCCCGTGCATTTTCAATTTTCAAGAATCTTCCGGAGGAATGGCTCAAGGTACTTCCGAGGGATTTTATGTACGAAACTTGCGGAGCAATTCCTGAAGGATACTTCGAGTAAGTTCCTGTATTCTAGAAGGATTTCCTGAAGGAATTATATTGTAGGAATTTCCAAATTAGTTCCTGGAGATATTCCTAGAGGAATTTTCAAAGGAATTCATCTCGAAAGGATCCCTTGGAAAAAATATGGAGGAATTCTTGAAAGATATCGCCAAAAATTCAAGAAAGAATTATTGAAAGAATTTCTGAAGTAATTTCTGGCAGAATTCCCGAAGAAAATTTTGAAACGAACGAAAGAGAAATTCTACATAAGAAATAATTCTATTTGGTATTCCTCAAATATATTTTTCTGACAATTTTTGTGAACGGGTTTCAAGGGGAATTCCCAAACTACATAATTCCATCCACCGACCTAATTTAGGACATCATCTGTGAGGAAAACTGAATGAACTTATGAATACATAACTTCCCTAACAATTATTTTTAAAACTGAATCTAGACAACATTACCGGATTAATTTCATTTTAAACTACAATAACAAATATCACAAAATTCCTCGAAAAAAGATTTTCAACGCGCATTTTATTTTAATAAACAGATAGTTTCGTTTCTCCCTTCTGCTTGTTTACTCCGCCCAGTCCCACCCGCCCACGTGGTTTTGACAGTTGTAGTACAGTTGTATTGGTGAACCCGGTGCGAAACCGTGAAACAACACAGTGCGAACCCGACAGCTTTGGGGTTGGAACTAGTGCGAACCTAGTTCCAACCTGAGCGAATAAAAAAACACTTTGACAGCACTTAGGTTGGAACTGGTTCCAACCTAGGTTGGAACTTTTTAAAAACGAATTCGACAATAGTGTGAGTGTGAGGAAAGAGTGATTCCATTTATCTTATTTGAACCTTCACGTCCTAAGTCACATATTGCTAAACATAAGTGAAATTTTATTTCTCCTATTTGCGTTTAGATCATACGAAAACTAATCGAAGTGACGATATCTTTCAAGCAATAAAACTCTTTTACCGTTGGAAGATGTTTTTCTTAATATTTACCAAGTTTAGTCAGTTAGATGAATTTTGAATTGTGTTTTTGACTTTAGACAAGAGGGCAGGCACATTTTCTTTTCACCATTATATCCAGAAAATGTATTCATAAAATCAAATATTGGTGTGTGACTTAAAGGCTTTCGATGACACCATCGGAAATATATCCCTATAAAACACTGCTTTACTTGAGCTTGTCTGGATATTTCATCGTATGCTGATGTTCTGACGATATGGGCTATTCAATAAAAATTGAACGTAGTGTTCATGTTTATTCATTTCCTCATTCAGAATAGCGTGTAGTGCAGTTGCACAGAGCTCAACCATTTGTTCAAATATTATGGAATATTTCTATATATTTTACATGCTTCAATTTATCTTATTATCAAGCTTCGATTTTGAATCGACATTATTAATTTCGAATTATTTGTTTATAGGAATACGGAACTTAAAAATGTCAACAAATGGTTCTTTTACATCTAATGATATTTTTCATAAAGCTGGCATCATTGTATGAAGACTTTACGTATTATTTATATTTGCATAATCATAGAAATCATTTAATGATAAAAATAATTCCATAATATAAATTAGAAAGTTATACGGGGAGCGGGGGAGGGAGGTTTTTTAATTTTTTTCTTCTTCTCTTTGTCGTTTCAGAGAGCGAGCATAGGCGCTTAAACCTAGGCTAAATAGCCAGGGCAAGGCTAATACCTTCGCCCCATCCGAGAAGAATCATCAGCCAGGAGAACGGAGTGACACAAATTTCTTAGCCAAGACACTTCCAACGTCTTTTCGCAAATTTGATATCATTTGCTTATGATGATACTCCTAACCAATATACCCTACCAACCATCCAACTCCTTGACATCTATGAGGGCGTCGGTGAGTCGCTGGCCTCTCGTTAAGTAGATGTCATATCAACATTTCCTCCCCTTTCCTTAGTAACGGAGAAGATGGGCGTGGCCAGCAATGGTAGCTTTCATGCTTTATCATTTTGGACCTCCAATTGGATTTCCATTAAATCCCAAGTGGAAATCCATAAGCAATTGGGGTAAGAAAGGTAAAGAATATACATGACAGCTATCAGTATGAAATCTACGAAATACTCCGTTACAACGCAACGCAACGCAACTTTCAAAGAAGGAGTCATTTACTCTTTTGCTTCATCCCGGACAAATGCGTACTTTGTAAGAAGGAGTCACCTTCTTTTTTGCTTCATCCCGGAGAAATGCATACTTTTCAAGAAGGAGTCATCTACCCTTTTGCTTCATCCCGGGCAAATGCGTACTTTTAAAGGAGTCATCTTCTTTTTTGCTTCATCCCGGGCAAATGCATACTTTTAAAGCAGGAGTCATTTACTCTTTTGCATTATTCCGGGCAAATGCGTACTTTTAAAGAAGGAGTTATCTTCATTTTTGCTTCATCCAGGGCAAATGCATACTCGCAATCGTAAACAATGCCTTTTCCTGCAAATTTCTCAACAACTAGGACCGCTCCCAGCTAACAATCACTTGGAACTGGTGGCGCTCCGCGCCTTCTATCAAACAGAAGTGGAAAATGTCGCCAAAAGTCTTTAATCTTCCTGAAATCAGCAGAAGAAGTCAATGTTTACATTTTCGACTTTCGCCCTTATGAAACAACAATGTCGATATATTCCTACGATTAACCTTTTGTGTGCCAAATGGTAGTTTTGCTAAACGGTCCGTTGTATTTAATTCATTTTTCGAGGATTATGCCAAACGGTCGTTATGCCAAATGGCCTCGAGGTACCCAACAAATTATGCCAAATGGTCTTTAGACATTTAAATCGTTATGCCAAATGGCATTTTGCCATATGGGCTTCCCCCGAACAATCAATACTTTATCTTATATAATTTATATCTCCTCATTGAAACGAACCCAATAATGAAGATCAATTGAAAAAGCTCGTTAAATAGATGAAGTTTACTTTAACTAGAACACACTCACCTTGCTCCTGAAAATCGGCCTTGTTGAGAAAAAGTACAAAGTTATCACCGCCGGTGTTGATGTGTATTTCCTGAGTGTCCAAAGCATTACCGAAATCAGCCGGTTTCGGAGCGTTAGACTGTGCTGGCATTGGTGTTGGTCGGTGCTGGGGATGAAACCATGTTTTATTGTCAATGGTGTTCGCACTGCTTGGCAAAATTTTATGATGACGGTCAACAACGGTTAGTCCCAGTCCATCGTTCGTATCTGTATCCACAACATCCTGTACTTTCTGCACCACGTTTCGGATACCCTCCAACATATCCTCCGTTTCACTGAATTCTCCGGCTGTATCCGCGTCTGCAGCACAGCTAGTCAATACTGATGGCTGTTGCTGGTGATTGATGCTCACATCCGTGTTCAGCTGAGCCGGTTGATAGACTCCACCGCTGTTGTCTGCAGGATTGGCTGCTTGCGAGTCTAAAGCTGTCTGATTCTCAGCTTGTAATGACGTTCGTCGTGATTCCTCATCTACCACTACCCTCGAAGATTTATCGTTCTTCAATTTTTTGGTGTGTTTCACCCGTGGAAGTTTCGGCTTCTTCTTCGGGTCGGTGTTTTTTCCTTCATTGCTGGGACTGTCTGCTGATGGTTCATAGTGTCCCTTCAGATGTGTGAAGAAAATCAACTGATCATCAAACGATTCACTGCACAGTTGACAGGCAAAAGGCTTTGATTTTTCCTTGACAGGGGTATCACTTTGAAGATTCTGGTGGTCATTAGAAATAACGGAATTTCTGAGGAATTGATCAGGAGGGTTTGTGGTTTTAGGGTCACCGAGCGTCTTGGCTAGTCGTTTCTTGTGAGGAAGGTAATTGTTCATGAAGTGACTGTTGGAGGCATTTGTAACTGAGGGTTCTTGATCCTCATCTTCGTCAGACCTGGGATCGCACTCAATGAGGTCCTCTCGTGAAAGAAATCCTTCGGTTGATATGATATCAGAGGACGGCCTTACCAAGGTGGATGTTTGCGGCGGAGCCATTTGGTAGGTGATGTATCGCTTTGGAGATTCAACTCGCTTGATGGGAGCTAACGGCGGTATTGTAATGCACTGTGGAAATAGAAAGTAATGCGTAACTTTGTTAGAGCATAAATTCATCTCATATCGATTTAAAAACGCTTGAGATGCAAGATTTGGTAACATCCATAACTATTCTTCTGAACATAAGGCCAACATTTAAAGTGAAGGACAGAATTTATCAAACAAGAACACAATAAGGTACACAACTGGAAATCAGTTTAGACTACAACACTTACTGTTTGATTGGTAGTGGAAATGTTATTGTTGATCGGAGCTGACGAAGACACGTGAAACAATTTAGCCGGATTGCAATCGTTCTGCAACATAGGGTGGATTGACGATAGGAGCTGCTGCTGGTTCGATTGTTGTTGTGTCTGATGCGGCTGCGACAGTGTTTGTTGCTGCTGAAGTTGTGCAGTATTCTGTATTATTTGATGGGGATGATGGTCCAGACGTATCGAAGATTGGTTTTGCCACGCTGAATTTGTGGCCACATTGGAATGGGTCGTGCTCAGAAGTTGATCCTGATGATGATAGTGGATGAAGCTGTTCCCCGACACAGGAACGGACATGTGATTGACACTAGTCAATTGGGGTTGCGAGTGTGCTGACTGGGATAGTTTATCGTGTTCGGTCAACGAACTAACAGCAGACAAATCCTGATAAAATGTTCATATGTTAATTAAATTAATTGGCTTAAGGCCGTTAGGTACATCACGTTGATGCCTAACATGATTCGTACAGGGCTTACCTTAGGATTCGTAACAATCACGGGTGCTTCGTGAGATATCTGCGTGGTTGGTTTATTAACAAATTGTAAAAACAATTTCCTCTCGTTGTCTGAAGTTTGTAGATTGCTGGCATCAACCAATGTTTGCAGGTCCTCGGCTGTATATGTTTGGATACTGTTGTGATGATCCAACAAGCTGGTAGTCTGTTGGTGGTATTGATTGCTTGGAGTAGATGAACCCGTGTTACCAATGTAATCGACCAGCATCCCGTTTGGAAGATGGCTGGACAGCAGGTCAGCACCCAGTAAGGAGCTTTCGATGTATTCCTGTTCGCGGCTGTTCGAAGCCGGAGGTATTGTAATGAAATGCAACGTTCCATTCTCGACATTATGAATAGTTCGTAGGACACCCTTGGATAAGTCTTCCTGCAAGTGATGCCCGCTGGTGCCCATTTCTAAATGATCCATTATGCTGCGATGATGTGATTCGTCCATGTTTGAATTCTAAATTCTATAGTCCCAAACTGACTTAATTTCACTGCGTGAACAAAATTTAGTGCAATTACGTTATGAGGAACATATTAATGTTGGTTAAACTCAAATTACTTATCTAAAATTTTGTAATAAAAATAGGTGTTTTGAATATCAACAAGCGATTTTGGTGATAACTTGAAGGATTGTGTTGACAGTTGCCTTACATTTGACATGTTATGAGCAGCACTTATTCTTTTGAAATTCAACCCTGGAGGCAGTTTGTAATCATACACACGGACAGATAAATCAACCCAAACTTTGAGTTCAATATACGCACTGATGAGAATATCGCAGAAAAAATTTGCCCAAATTTATGTAGTTTTCCCTTTTTTTTCCCATGATTGGATTGATGTCAAAACTATAGAGCAAGATGCAAACACCTCACCGGGGTTGCTCAGCCCAATAACCCAAATTTGAGTAAATTCAATATTCTCAATTTTCAGTTGATCAAGGTCCGCTTTGGATAAATTAAACTCAGCTTTGGGTAAATTGTTTACATGGGATTAAAGGCAAACTACCTAGTGCCAGAAAAGTCATTTTGCTTAAATTTGGGTTATTGGCCTCAACTACGGTTTTGAGTGCAAACAACCCACTTTTGGGTAGTTTTGGTTTTCAGTGCACGGACCCGCAAAACAACTCACTTTACAGTTCCTTTCACTTATAAGCCATTTTATGAGACAGATTCGAACAGCTGATCGAAATTTTGAGTGGACGGCTCGGTCTTTGTTTTGGTAAATTTGCATGTAAACCATCATCATTTCGTCATCATCATCATCATTTCATTTCATTTTCGCAAATGTTCCTTGTAAAATGTAAATATTACCCAGCAAGGAGAATGAGCCTAACATGACCCGAACTTTAGGGTAACCTGTTACCTCATGAGCCTAAGAAAATGATTCACGTTAGGGTAAACCTCGACTAAAATTACGCTATATTGCAACATCATGTTAGGCGTTTGCTGATTTCAAACGTCTGCGTTAGGGTAACATTAGTGTAACCTTACCCTAACGTGAGTCATTTTAATGAGTGGATTGAAATTTTGTTTATGTAGTAGTGAACGCAGGATTTGTGCTCACCAATACTAGCACATTTCCATTGCAGATGACAGTTCGTTGTAAACAATCCGAGAAAAGTTTTTCGAGCAAAATAAATATTTAACAAATTACCTACCTATATCCAATTTAAGCAAGTTAATTTGTTAAAAATGGTCTACACAATAGTGGTTCTGAGATACAAGTGTATTATGCAGCGAACGAGATGATGAACGACCTCATCGTGACCTAGCTCCACCAAAGGTGGTTCCGGCGCGCCGGGATGTATAGGAACTGCAAAATGCGAAAGCTTTGAATTCATTTTTAGACCAGGACCTCGACCAGGTCAGTCCACCGGGTGGAGTCCGACAAGAATTGTGCAAGTCAGTGCCGCTAAAAAGAAAAATAATCATTGGCACGACACGAGTTAGCTGTACTGAGATCAGCAAGTTTCAGTTCCTGGCAATCGCTGGCATTAAATTAAAATTTCGCTCGCTCCGTCGGGTGAATTCAAGAAGTTGCCCTTGGACTGGCTCTCGAAGGTAATAATAAGACATTGAATTTTTGAAAAGAGTTGCGATTTACAGAGTTTTATTTCCAGAGGTTGAATTTCTATTATAAAATCAACACGCAGCCGTCCTTTGATGAGCTGTCCTACCTGCCGCGTCAGGTCGAAAGTCAGAAGGAGAAGCAGTTGTCGTTTTGAAAGTATTCGCTTATAGTTATTTAAGGATGTGCTAGTTAGAAAGATGAGCCGGTGCCACAAGTGGGGCGCTGTTTGCCAAACTCGATATGGAACTATGCGACCAAAGACAAGTTTGTCATCGTGGTGAATTGTGCACACCCGGCAAAGAATCTGTTTGTGAAGATGCTCCGGTATGTTTGGGTAATGACATGTTTAAATAAGTAAATTCAACGCGTTTTTCCTTTTCACAGATATTCATTACTGTGCTCGACCATGCTCGTCGAAGTAGTTCTGAAAATGTTCACAGTTGAGGCTCGCAGAAGAAACTGAGCAAGTTTGTAAGCCCAGCAAGCGGGAACCTATAGGCCGCCAGCATGTTCATCAAAGATTCATTGAATATGATCGAATCCCAAGCCAATCACCTCGAAGAAACGTTCCGCAAAGATTGTGAGCAGCAAAGAAACCGAATTGTAAAGCTGATCCAAATGCCATTTTGAATCGTGTTTAGAGTTATGGAGAAATGACCTTGATATGGGACAGTTTCCAAATTTATGGCGAATATGTGAGGTCTATTTTACTGGCTAGTAAACCGGATAAATTTAACCGAATCATTCTTCGATTGAGAACTTATATAAGTGATTATATTGTGTTTATGTATATATTAGTCGACCCGGCAAACGTTGTCCTGGTAGGCGAAAATGCGCGTTGTGAACTGCCCATGCAAAATTTCCATACGATTCGTAATTTTAGTTTTTCACGTTTACTCAACCTTCCTCGTAATTTTTGCATGAGGAAATATTATATAAACCAGTCGGGAACGATAACGAACATATTTGCAGAAGGAATGAAGAAAATCCATCCAGCCGTTTTCGAGTTATTCTGATACGAACACATTTTTATTAAAAGAATAAGATAGATATGTTTGAATTTGCCCCGGCTGGAAGACTGCGAGCTCGTTTAGTTGGAAACGTGGCAGGTTCACCGACATAGTTTCGAAACCAATCTTTTGCTGAATTTTATGATTAGGCGTATGTGGTGAAATATTGTCATGAGAAAGGGGAACCAACATTAAATATGTCATTAATGATAATTATATTCACAATATTATTATGATTGATAAATTGACAATAATGTAAAAGTGTGATATGACTAAAACGTAGGTATTTCGTTTTCTCGAATTTGGACTTTTATTAGAATTACATGTTTACATAATTTGAGGTTTACAGATGAAATTATTTGTTTTATTGAAATTCTCAAAAGCTTTTTTAAATTCATCGTAACAGTGATTGACAGGATAAATATAAAATCTTGTCAACAGTATAAGAGACAAGAGAATCTCCTAACCCTGTCGAGGAAGTCATCACGTCATCAGATTTATTTTAATCATACGTTCTTGCAATGGAATTCGTCGTCACTCCAAATAGCGCCCCGAAAAAAAAAGTTTCATCCAAAAGCAGATTTGGTCAGCTCGAAGAGCAGATTTGAATAGTAGTTATCGATGATGGATTTGGTCGCAGTCGGACGCCATTCTTATAGCACAGGTTTTACTCGTTTGTTGCGTTCTCGATCAGTAGTATCATATTTTTTTCGAATAGGTAGTTGATTTTTTACTGATTTTGCGACAGGTAGCGGATGTGATGTCAAGGGCGCTGCTTTTTGCTGACCGATACATACTGAAACGGTTCCTATAGACTTCCGAAACGCGCTCCATGACAAAAGACACTATCGAGCAATCGGTTTCTGAAACATAGATTATATTTATAACCATTACATACATTAATCGGTCGATCTTTTCTACATCATGTGAAACTTACCGTCGTGTTTTCATACAGTACATCAGATTTGATGTGGAATTTGATCCCAATGTCGCAAATTTGTATCATCCGAGCAACACGAACAAACTATGAAATATAGAAATCACACAGATTAATAATCTATTATAAATCTGCTGGATTACCAAATGGTGAGTTAACTCACATTTCATCTTATTTTTTCTTTTCGACATTCCATTTAGCGAATAATTCCTAGCCATCAATTTTTGTGGTGCAGATGTGGTCCGTAAGCGATTCTGATGTAATCTATCTCACCGGAGCACGATCCTTGCTCTTCTTCAGAAAGGCATCTGGCATCTCATACACAGCTTGTGCAAGTCCAAAGCACTATAGCTTGATGACTTTACCATTTATCATAGTTGGTCCATTACTTCAAGTTTGTGGATGAAGTGGAGATAGTTTCTGTTTTGTGAATAGATAATATTTAGAAAAAAAGACAAATAATTGTAAAAAACATATTTTACCTTATTTTTAGTGTCCTTGGCACGAATAGTGAACATAAAATCTTATTCCGTTTGTTCTTGGGTCGCCAACCGCCAGTCTCCCTGTATGCCAGTCATACGTCCGTCTTCTTAAATTTCATACAGCTAGCTAGTGCAGGGTCTAGGTCTAGTCGGCTCCGACGACCTTTTGCACCCGAACAATCAAGTCCTGAATGATGTATCCGTGCATCGCTTACAGATCCAGAAAGTCCACTGAGCTAATCTGATTTTACTCATTACCTACAAGAAAGCTCTACGATTTGCTGAGCGTACCGACTGGATAAAAAAAATGTGCAAATGTTTCCAATTTGAGTAAAGCTAAAGTAAAGTCGGATGAATAAAGAAATTTGCAAGCCGAATAGCGACTACACTTCTTCTTATATATACTAATGACACTGCAGTGCACGTACCATGGTGCAAGTTGTACCACTAGTGTGTCATCTTGTACCATGGTACAATTTTGGGCTTATTCTACGAGTCGAGTGACGTGAGGTGAGTCGATTTTAGCAATTCTCACGTGAGGTGACCATGTTATTCAAATGGGGCTATACGACTCTTCTCACGTCATTCGAGCAATCTCACGTCACTCCACTCGTAGAATAAGCCCAAATGTGGAAAATCATGGTACAATATGAACTAGGGTATATAACCATAGTACTTGTACCATAAGTGCGTCTTTAGTATCTTCTTCTTCTTCTTCTTATTGGCATTACATCCCCACACTGGGACAGAGCCGCCTCGCAGCTTAGTGTTCATTAAGCACTTCAACAGTTATTAACTGCGAGGTTTCTAAGCCAAGTTACCATTTTCGCATTCGTATATCATGAGGCTAACACGATTATTCTTTTCTGCCCAAGGAAGTCGAGACAATTTCCAATCCGAAAATTGCCTAGACTGGCACCGGGAATCGAACTCAGCCACCCTCAGCATGGTCTTGCTTTGTAGCCGCGCGTCTTACCGCACGGCTAAGGAGGGCCCAAGGTAGGGTCTTTAGTATTAGAACACTTATTTGAAACGCACTTCTCTGGATGAGTCGAGATAACATCTCCGGATGTAGCGAATTGTAATTTTGTCGGCGGTAGCGTGATTGTTTATTTTCAGCCAGCGGCCGAGTGGTGATGTCCGCCGTTGGAGATCTACGATGGCGGCATGGGTCTAAGGCAACTGATTTTTTGCATACAAAATTCTCCGAAATTTTTTCTTAACTACTCCACAGTTGCTCCAGAATTACCTCCAAGAATTCCACCGAAAGTTCCCCCAGAAATTCCTCAGGAAGTTCCTCCAGAAATTCCTCCGATTGTTACTCTAAGAATTCATCCGAAAGTTTCTCCAGGAATCACTCTGAAAGGTCCTCCAAGAATTCTTAGGGAAGTTACATTAGGAATTACTCCTGTAGTTCTTCAAGCAATTTGTCGGAAGTTTACGTTGGAATTTCTTTAAGAATTTATCTGGAAGCTCCTCCAGAAATTCCTCCGTAGGTTACTTCAGGAATGCCTACGGAAATTCTTTCAGGAATACATCTGAAAGTTCCTCCAACAATTCCTCCGGCTATTCATCCATAAATTCGTCCGAAAGTTTCCCCAGAAATTCAAGCAGAAGCTCATTCGAAAGTTCCTCCACAAGTTTCTCCATGAATTGTTCCGAAAGTAATTGTTCAGTAATTGTTCCGGAAGGTCCTCCATAAATTTCTCCAAAACTTCCTCCGTATTTCCTCCAGAAGTTTCTCCAGGAAATGGTCCGGAAGCTCCAACAGGAGTTGTTCTGGAAGTTCTCAAAAGCATTGTTCCGAAAGTTTATCAAGGAATTATTCCGGAAGTTCCTCAAGTAACTCTTCCAGAAGTTCCCCCAGGAACTTTTCCAGAAGTTTCTCCAGTAGTTCTTCCGGAAGTTCCTCCACAAATTACTCAGGAAGTTCCTACAGATATTCCTCCAAAAGTTCCTCCAGGAATTCTCCCAGAAGTTCATCCAAAAATTCTTCCTTCTACTTCCAGGAATTCCTCTAGAAATTGCTTAGGAAATTTCTTAATGATTTTTTCCTTCCAGTTCCTCCAGAAATTGATCCGGAAGTTCCTCCAGGAGTTCATCCGATAGTTGGTCAAAGAATTCCTCCCAAAGTTTCTGCAGGAATTCTCCAGGTTTCTTCTAGGAATTTCTCTAGAAGTTCTTCCTGCCATTTCTCAATTTTTTTTAAAGAAATGTTTCCATAAATTCCATCAAAAGTTGATCCAGAAGTTCCTCCAAGAATTCCTTCGAAAGTTCCTTCAGTAATTCCTCGGAAAGTTTCTCCAGGAATTCTTTCAGGAATATCGCCAAAAGTTCCTCCAGTAATTCCTCCCGAAGTTTCTCCAGGGATTGCTCCGGAAGTTCTATGGGTTGTCCCGAAGTCGTATGAGTTGTCCCGAAAGTTCTTCTATGAATTGTTTAAGAAGATCCTCAAGGAATTATTCCGGAAGTTCCTCAAGTAACTCCTCCAGAAATTCCCCAGGCACTTCCATGGAAGTTTCTTCAGCAACTCCTCCAGAAGTTTCTCCGGAATTTTATTCAGGAACTACTTCAGTAATTTATCCAGTAATTTATCGCGAAGTTTCTCCAGAAATTGCTCCGGAAATTCCTACAGGAATTGTTTAGGAAGTTCCTCCAGGAATTGTTCCAGAAGTTCCCTCAGATTCTGCTGTAGTGATTCTTCCGGAAGTTTCTCTACAAATTCCTCAAGAAGTTTGTCCAGGAACTCCTTCAGAAGTTTCTCCAGGAACTCCTCCAAAAGTTCCCCCAGGAACTTTTCCAGAATTTTTTCCAGTAACTCCTCCAGTAATCCTTCCGGGAGATCCTTCAGGAATTCCTCAAGAATTTCCTTCAGGAATTCCCTCAGAAGTTTTACCAGGAGCTCCCTCATAACTTCCTCCAGGATTTTTTCCGGAAATTCCTCAAGCAGTAGTTCCAGAAGTTTCTTCAGTAATTCTTCCGGAAGTTCCTGCATATTTTTTTCAAAATTCTTCCAAAATTCCCTCCAGGAATTCCTTAGAAATTTTATCAATGAATTATCTCGGAAATTCCTCCAGAAAGTCGTCAGGTTCCTCCAAAGATTTCTCTAAAACTTCTTCTAGAAATCACCAAAAAAAATAAAGAATTTTTTTTCAGAAGTTCATGCAGAAATTGATCCGGAAGTTCCTTAAGAGTTTCCTCCAAAAATTTCTCCAAGAATTCCTTCGAAAGTTCCTCCAGGAATTCCTCTGTAAGTACCTCAACGGATTCTTCCGGAAGTTCCTTCCGAAATTCTTCCAAGAATTTCGCCAAAGTTTCTCCAGTATTTCCTTCCGAAGTTTCTCCAGGAATTGCTCAAGATGTTTCTGCAGGAGTTGTTCCGGAAGTTCTTCTAGGAATTGTTCCAGAATCACCTCAAGTAATTCCTTCAAAAGTTTATCCAGGAACTCCTTCATTAAATTCTCCAGAAGTTTCTCTAATAAAGAAGTTTCTCCAGGAATTGCTCCGCAAATTCTTGCAAATTTTTGTTAAGGAAGTTCCTCCAGGTTTCCCCAGAAACTACTATAGTAATTCTTCCGGAAGTTCCTCCACAAATTCCTCCAAGAATTCTTCCAAAAGTTCCTCAAGGAATTCGTTCACAAGTTCCTCCAAGAATTCCTCAGGAAGTTCCTCCAGAAATTGATCCGAAAGTTCCTCAAGGAACTCCTCCGAAAGTTCCTCCAGGAATTCCTCCGAATGTTCCTTCAGGAATTCCTCCATAAGTTCCTCCAGTAATTCGACCCTAAATTTCTCAATTAATTGCTCCGCAGAGCTCTTGCAGAAGTTGTTCCAGAAGTTCCTCAAGGAATTATTCCGGAAGTTTCTCAAGTCACTTCAAGTTTCTCCAGGAACTCCGACAGAAGTGTGGGCTTCGTGGCCGTGCGGTTAGCGACGTCAATCGTCTAGACGCATGGGCTATGGTGCGAGGGTTCGATTCCCGCTCCGGTAAGAAGGAAAATATTCGTGATCGAAAAATCCTCCACCAGTCTACTGGGTGTTATGTGTCCTGTCCGTTGTCTATGTGTTAATTATTCAGTCTGTACGACCTGTGGTCGAAGACGGTGTTCCTGTCTTTAACAGCCAAAAAAAAAGTTCCCTCAGGAACTTTTCCAGATATTTCTCCAATAACTTCTTCAGTAATCCTTCCGGGAGGTCCTTCAGAAATTCCTCTAGAAGTTCGTCCAGAAATTCCCCCAGAACTTCCTCCAGGAATTGTTTCGGTAGTTCATCAAGGAATTGTTCCAGAAGTTTCTCCAGTAACTCCTTCAGAAGTTCTCACAGGAGCTTTTCCAGAAGATTTTCCAGGAATTTCTTCAGTAATTTTACCGGGAGTTCCTCCGCATTTTTTTTCAGGAAGGTCCTCCAAGAATTCCATAGAAAATTTCTCAATGAATTGTCCCGTAAGTTCCTCAAATCCTTCAGAAATTCATTTGGAAGTGCCTCCAGGAAATCCTCTGGAACTCCTTCAGAAATTTATCCGGAAGTTCATTCAGGAATTCGTCTGTAAGTACGTCCAAGAATTCTTCCGAAAAGTTTATCCAGAATTTCTTCCAGGAATTGTTCCGATACTTCCTTCAGGAAAGCCTACAGAGATTCCTCCAGGAATTGCTCTGGATGTTTCAGTTTAAAGTTCCTCCAAAAATTCCTCCGAAAGTTCCTCCCGAAATTGTTTCAAAAGTTCCACTAAGAATTCCTCTGAAAGTTCCTCCAGGAATTCCTTAGAAAACTTCGCAAGGAATTCTCCCGGAAGTTCCTCCAGAAAATCGTTCGGAAGTTCCTCCAAGGATTCCTCTGAAACTTTCTGGGGGAACTTACGGGACAGTTCATTGAGTAATTTTCTATAGAATTCCTGGAGGATCTCACCAAAAAATTTGTGGAAGAACGTCCGGAAGAATTACTGAAGAAATTCCTGGAGAATCTTATAGAAAAATTCCTGACAGAACTTCTGAATAAGTCACTGGAGAAACTTCTGGACCAATTCCTTGAGGAACTACCGGAACAATTCCTGGAGGAAGTTCTGGGGGAATTTTTGGACAAATTTCTGGAGGAATTCCAAAAGGACATCCCTTTTGGAAAAGTTCCTGGAAAAACTTCTGAAAGAGTTCCTGGAGAAACTTCTGAAGAATTTATTTGAGAAACTTCCGGAATAATTCCTTGAGGAACGTCGGGAACAATTCCTAGAAGAACTTCCGGAACAACTTCTGCAGGAGTTTCTGGAGCAAATCATTGAGAAATTTAGGGAGGAATTACTGGAGGAACTTTTGGGAAATTCCTTGAGGAACTTTCCGAAGAATTCCTTGTGGATATTATTGAGGAACGCATGGAGGAACTTGTGGAGGGATTCCTGGAGCAACATTTGGAGGAATTCCTGGAGAAGCTTCTTGAAGAATTCCTGGAGGAACTTCTGGAAGAATTCTCAGAGGAGTTGCAAAAAAAACTCGAATTCTCGAAGGAATTCTCGAAGGAATTCTCGAAAAACTTCCGGAGGAATTCCCGAAGAAACTTTCGGACGAACTCCCGAAGGAATTTACGAAGGAATTCCCGGAAGATCTCTCGAAGGAATTCCCGAAATAACTTTCAGAGAAATTCCCGGAGGAACTTACCGAAGAGTTTTTCCAATAATTCTTCCGAGAGTTTCTCCAGGAATTGCTCAGGAATTTCCTCAAAGAATTATTCCGACAGTTCCTCCAGAATTTGTTCCGAAAGTATCTGCAGAAATTGTTTCGAAAGATCCTACAAAAACTCTAGAAGTTTTTTTTAGGAACTCCTCCGAGAATTCTTCCAGAAGTTTCTCCAGGAATTCTTCAAGAAGCTTCTCCAGGAATTCCTCCGAATGTTGCTCCAGGAATCCCTCCAGAAGTTCCTCCATGCGTTCCTCCATCCACAAGGAATTCTTCGGGAAGTTCCTCAAGGAATTTCTCCAAAAAGAACGATTTTCTGGAGGAACTTCCGGATGAATTTCTGGAGGAATTTCCGGGAGAATTCTATGAGAAGTTTTGTAAGGGATTCCTGGAGGAAGTTTCGGAGGAATTCTTAGTGGAACTTTTGGAACAATTTCGGGAGGAACTTTCGGAGGAATTTTTGGAGGAACTTTCAACTGAAACATCCAGAGCAATCCTGGAGGAAATTTTGGATAAAGTTTTTCGGAAGAATTTGTGAACGTACTTACAGACGAATTCCTGAATGAACTTCCGGATGAATTTCTGGAGGAAGTCCCAGAGGATTTCCTGGAGGAACTTCCAAATGAATTTCTGAAGGATTTGAGGAACTTACGGGACAATTCATTGAGAAATTTTCTATGGAATTCTTGGAGGACCTTCTTGAAAAAAATGTGGGGGATCTCCCAAAAGAATTACTGAAGAAATTCCTGGAAAATCTTCTGGAAAAGCTCCTGTGAGAACTTCTGAAGGAGTTACTGGAGAAACTTCTGGAACAACTCCTTCATGAACTACCGGAACAATTCCTGGAGGAAGCTCTGGGGGAATTTCTGGACGAACTTCTGGAGGAATTCCTAAAGGACCTGAAGACTTACTGAAGAAGTTTCTGGAGAAATATCTGGAAAAGTTCCCTGGGGAACATTTTGTTTGGCTGTTACCGAAAGATCTCCCGAAGGAACTTCCGAAGGAATTCCCGAAGAAACTTCCGAAGGAATTCCCGAAAGAACTTCCAAAGAAATTTCCGGAGGAACTTACCGAAGAATTCCCGGAGAAACTTACGGAGGAATTCCTGGAGGAACTTCCGAAGGGATTCTCGGAGGAGCTTCTGAAGGAATTCCTGGAGGAACTTCCGAAAGAATTCCTGAAGGAACTTCCGAAGGAATTCCCGGAGGAACTTCCGAAGAAATTCCTGACGGAACTTCCGAAGGAATTTCTGGCGGAACTTCCAAAGGAATTCCTGGCGGAACTTCCAGAAGAATTCCTGGCGGAACTTCCGAAGGAATTCCTGGCGGAACTTCCGAAGGAATTCCTGGAGGAACTTCCGAAGGAATTCCTGGAAGAGCTTCCGAAGGAATTCCTGGAGGAGCTTCCGAAGGAATTCCTGGAGGAACTTCCAAAGGAATTCCTGGCGGAACTTCCGAAGGAATTCCTGGAGGAACTTCCGAAGGAATTCCTGGAGGAACTTCCGAAGGAATTCCTGGAGGAGCTTCCGAAGGAATTTCTGGAGGAACTTCCAAAGGAATTCCTGGCGGAACTTCCGAAGGAATTCCTGGAGGAACTTCCGAAGGAATTCCTGGAGGAACTTCCGAAGGAATTCCTGGAGGAACTTCCGAAGGAATTCCTGGAGGAACTTCCGAAGGAATTCCTGGAGGAACTTCCGAAGGGATTCCTGGAGGAACTTCCGAAGGAATTCCTGGAGGACTTTCCGAAGGAATTCCTGGAGGAACTTCCGAAGGAATTCCTGGAGGAACTTCCGAAGGAATTCCTGGAGGAACTTCCGAAGGAATTCCTGGAGGAACTTCCGAAGGAATTCCTGGAGGAACTTCCGAAGGAATTCCTGGAGGAACTTCCGAAGGAATTCCTGGAGGAACTTCCGAAGGAATTCCTGGAGGAACTTCCGAAGGAATTCCTGGAGGAACTTCCGAAGGAATTCCTGGAGGAACTTCCGAAGGAATTCCTGGAGGAACTTTCGAAGTAATTCCTGGAGGAACTTCCGAAGGACTTCTTGGAGGAACTTCCGAAGGAATTCCTGGAGGAACTTCCAAAGGAATTCCTGGAGGAACTTCTGAAGGAATTCCTGGAGGAACTTCTGAAGGAATTCCTGGAGGAACTTCTGAAGGAATTCCTGGAGGAACTTCAGAAGGAATTCCTGGATTAACTTCCGAAGGAATTCCTGGAGGAACTTCCGAAGGAATTCCTGGAGGAACTTTCGAAGTAATTCCTGGAGGAACTTCCGAAGGACTTCTTGGAGGAACTTCCGAAGGAATTCCTGGAGGAACTTTCGAAGGAATTCCTGGAGGAACTTCTGAAGGAACTCTCTCGCTGAATCACTTCATGAGTGATAAATTTCTTCCCCATGGTTGCCAATTCCTTTTGAATAATGATAAAACCATTTTGGCGACACTGACAGCGTCATTCTGGCGGGCTGAATTGGGTAATTTTCTCGCTCGGAGAGTGCTACCACGTGCTTTTTCAACGGAAAACCCTTCCCTCAGACCTTAAAGAGCTCCAACAGAAATTGCTTCAGGAGTTGTAACAGAAATTGCTCCAGGAGTTTATTCACACGTTTCACCAGAAATTGCTCCAAGAATTCCATCACACGTTCCACCAGAAATTGCTCCAAGAGATCCAACAGGAATTGCACCAAGAACTCCGCCAGGAACTCGGACAAGAATAGCTTCAGGAGATCCAACAGAAATTGCTCTAGGAGTTCCATCACACGTTCCACAAGAAATTTCTCCAGGAGCTCCATCACACGTTCTCCAAAATTTCCACCAGGAATTGCACCAATAATTCCTCCAGAAGTTCCACCAAAAATTCCTCTAGGAGTTCCGCCAAGAAATGTTTCAGGAGTTTCACCAGGAATTGCTTCAGCAGTTGCAACAGAAATTGCTCTAGGAGTTTCATCACACGTTTCACTAGAAATTACTCCAAGAGTTCCACCAGGAATTGCACCAAGAATTCCTCCAGCAGTTCCGCAAAGAATTGCTTCAAAAATTCCATCTTGAGGAGTTTCAACAGAAATTGCTCCACGAGTTCCATCACACGTTTCACCAGAAATTGCTCCAGGAATTGCTTCAATTAGAAAGTTACAAAGAGCACCTCAAAACAACATTTGGCTATGCGCGTACGGATGCATATTCATACTATCTGTGTCCTGGCGGAACTCAGTAATGCACAGACAGGTACAACAAGCACCCCAAAACATCGTTTGGCTATGCGCGTGGTAAATCTCAGTAATGCACAGATGGTCGCAACAAGCACCTCAAAACAACGTTTGGCTATGCGCGTGGTAGATCTCAGTAATGCACAGATAGTCGAATTACCTGCACCCTCGTGGGTTTCAGTAATGCATAGACAGTTTCAACAAGCATGGCTATGCGCGAAGATATGCATATTGGAATTACCTGCACCCTGGTAGGGTTCGTTAATGCACAGACAGTTACAACAAGCTCCTCAAAACTACATTTGACTATACGCGAAGAAATGCATATTTCAATTACCTGCACCCTCGTGGGTTTCAATAATGCACAGGCAGTTTCAACAAGCTCCTCAAAACTACATTCGGCTATGCGCGAAGAGATGCATATTTGAATTACCTGCACCCTGGTAGGGTTCAGTAATGCACAGACAGTTACAACAAGCTCCTCAAAACTACATTTGGCTATGCGCGAAGAGATGCATATTTAAATTACCTGCACCCTCGTAGGGTTCAGTAATGCACAGACATTTACAACAAGCTCCTCAAAAAACATTTGGCTATGCTCGAACAGATGCATATAAAAATTATCTGCACCCTGGTGGGTTTCAGTAATGCACAGGCAGTTACTGGGATCATCTTGGATATGATTTTCGAGAAAGTACATAGTTTATTCTTAGGAATGGTTCTAGAACCGCAGTAACTATCAGTGCAGTATTAAGAACCATTTGTGGAGATCTGTGTTTTAAAGTTTATGTTATTGATATTAGCGAAATAAACTTTTGAAATACTTACCTGTGGATGGTCGTAAAACGAGAAGACAAGTCAATGGCAACAACAAATTTGTGATTGACTGATAGATGCTCAGGGACGGGCTTTAGACCGTATCTAGATGTGTTCCGCCTTGTTCTGTCTTCTAGCCAGCATGGTGCTCTTATGTACACAATTATTCATTTATTTATTTATTCACTCGTTTATTCATTTATTTAGCATGCATCTTTATAACACTGAATCATTAATTCGACGCCACAATACACTGTTCGAGGCCACATTCTCCATCATCCGTTGCGCCCCACGCTCTCCAAGTCGTTCTGTACATGGTCATGTGCGCTCCACGCCTCCATGTACCTTCCGGGTCGAAAGCCATTCCACTAATGTATACATTTCAAAATAGCTTCACAATTGCTATCCTGCAGGATTCACTGTACTAAATTAAATTTTGTTTCATTTTGGAACCAATTTTATCCTGCATGATATTTTGATTCTTAAGGACACTCACCCCAGTTGCGCACATCATACTTTGATCTGCCTGTTCTGGTAAAAATGCACTGGTTAGACAGAGAATATATCTATATTTTTCTGCTTCCGTTTACTGAGCATCTTCCCCGTCGAAGATCCGGAACATTTTACATGGGAATTTCAGCAGAAACTGCAGTTTTTTCCCCACTTTAGTAGGCACTTAAAACACTTTTTCACTATTGAAACGCAATATTATTTCCGACGAAATCTTTTTTTAGCTTCTGCTATATAATCTTTTAGATTTTTCACTTTTATTGAAAGCCACGACTTATGAAGAATATAAATCACCGGTCGATGTAAACAAAATTTACTTCTGATTCGCGGATTAAGTTCACTTCCGAATGAAAACTTTTGAATAAAAGCCGACCGAGAAATACAATCGCGGAATTAACCGGGACGAATATAACCCGCGCACCATTTAAAGTTATTTAATAAATAAAACTGCACTTACCGACGCAAGCATAATTGCATAATTCCAATTAAATACAATTAAACGCAAACGAAATCGTTGACGACGACTTTTTTTTCTCGCACTTATAAGTTAAGGCGTTTGCGTCCGCAACAGACGCTTCGATCAAACGTTTGTTTTTTCTCTTATTCCTCTTATTCTCTTATTATCGCCACTCACTAGTGACTAACGAATCCCTAACACTAACATTTTCCGTCCTGGGTAGGGTCTGTCTCATTTGGAGAATTAAACTGAAATTAAACTTAAAAGTGACATTTCAATAATTATCAAATAACCCTGCACGCAGAGCAAGATTACTTTTGACAGATATCGAATCATTTTGCATCGATGTCTTATTGGAATTGCTGGGCAGCACCAGCCATTCTTATTACCGGGTTATTTGCTAATTTTCGAACTGTCACTTTTAAGTTTAATTATCCAAATGAGACAGACCCTTAGTATTTGGGGTCTGTCTCATTTGGAGAATTAAACTTAAAAATTACAGTTCGCAAATTAAAAAATCACCCCGTTATAAGAATGGCTGGTGCTAGCCAGCAATTCCAATAGGACATCGATGGAAAATGATTCGATATCTGTCAAAAGTAATCTTGCTCTGCGAGCAGGGTATTTGGTAATTATTGAAATGTCACTTATTAAGTTTAATTTCAGTTTAATCATCCAATTGAGACAGACCCTTGGTCTCCTGTCATTTGAGCTTTCTATAAAATGGCTTACACGGGGAAACACGTTTACTCATTAATGGGTACTTTTTCTTTGCTATCTCTTTTCCTCTGCTAAAAATTTTACCCATTTTGGGAGAATAAGTGGATCTACTCATTTAAATGAGTAAATCCACTTATTCTCCCAAAATGGGTTAATTTTTCAGCAGAGAGAAAGAGATAGCAGAGAAAAAGTACCCATTAATGAGTAAACGATTTTTACCGGGTATAGATAGTGGAATATATAGATGAGCGAAGATAAATCCACTGTCTCCAAACGAACTGTCAAACGTGTCTCCAAACGAGCATGACGTTACGATTTCAATGGAAACGCTAATACTAAAGACACACTGGTGGTACAAGTACCACGGTTATATACCATAGTACATATTGTACCATGGTTTTCCACGTTGTACCAGCATGGTACAAGGTGACACACTAGTGGTACAACTTGTGCCATGGTACGAATACCACCAATGTGTCATTAGTATAAGGGCTGTGACGTCATATGCGCGTGTGCACGGGCAAAAAAATCGACTCAGCCATGCTTTCGCTCATCTATAGATTCTACTATATATCTACTTTCACTCAAATCCGCTCTTGCCAGGGGGGGAGTAAGCCTGTCATCCACGAACAAATCAAGCCTACCTAAGATGTATCCAGCTTTCCATTTTCACCATAATGGCGGATGCTATAAATTTTTTGACAAGAACTGCTTCCAGACACTGAACTGAAATTCTCATCTAAGCAAACGTTGATATTCTTGTTACCAATGACATCCATTGAGTTGTTTATTTTACTATCAACAAGCAAACATTTGCGCAAGATTGATGAAATTCCATTCAAATAATTTAATATTTGCTAATTTTCTTTTTCATTTCAGATTATATTTCTGAGTATGCGGAGTGTTCTATGAGTCGTACTGAAACTCAACTAAATTTCAACAGTTTTTCATATTTTTGAAACCAAAATTATATGTGATGACAGAAAGTTTCCCGAAGTGGAGTAGGAACCCAGCAGAAAGTTCTATTTTCAACTCTTTAAAATCAAGGCTTCTCCAAATCTTTGCGTCTAGAATTTTCACAATATAGCATAACGATCAGCAGAATCACAAATACAAAAATAAAAAAACGAGCAATGGGTAATGTTTTCAACATTAACGCGAGTGGACGTAGGACTTGTATAAACGTAACGTATTTACATTTAACTTCTAACTTTTGGGTCTATGGAGTTTGATTATAGGTATTGATATTAGAAACGACAACTTCCATGCTGTGTAGAACTATTAGCAATTTTTTTATTCAAAACCCCTGGAAATAAAACTATTATTAGTTTTATTAGAATTGCTTTGTTTCTAACTATTAAGCCCTTATTTACTCAAGCAAATGTAGGGCATTTATATATATTTTTATTAATGATGGTATCTGAATCCCAGGATCATGTGGATTATGAAACCAATCACCTGGATGAGCAGACCAAATCTCTCTAATTTTATTCTTCTTCATCCATCATCGCTGCCATCGCTGCCTCAGCCATCAGCGGCCTCTAGCCGTGAACTCCGAGCGATACGATGGGCGATTGCATCCATCGCAATCGACACCACTGCATCCGACCATCATCAAGCACAGAATGATAAAAATATGCGCCCACTTCTTTCATGCATATTCTAAGACCCACCGGCAGTTCTTCTGTTGGTGGCTGCATGCTGTCGCTGTGTAGGTAAACACAGCGAACGAACGAACGAAACGAAAAATGCGCGAGCAAAAAGCACGTCAGTACGCGCTGCTGTCACAAATTGTAATGACTCGCACACGGTAGACACTGCTTCTTTTATACATAAAGAAAATCGTCCGATAGACCCGAAGGCCCGTGACATACCGCATTCTGATGTCCGTGTTAGGAATACACGAGATTGGTTACATATGAAATTTTTACTGGGTTTGACAAGAATTGACATTTTCAATAACTTATCGTTAATAATCTTAAGTTTCAATGAAATAGGCAAATTGCTAGAGAGTGTCCGAGTCGATTGATATATAAATCTTAAAAATCCATCGAAAGATAAAGGCGCTAGTAACGTTCAAAATCTTCCCTTCCAGCGTAACGCTCTCGATTTCCAAAAATCTAAATGACACCCAGTATAGTAAAGAAAGACGTAAGTCCTACGTCAAAATATTTCCATATCTCAACAAAAATAATGTCGTATCAAAACAGCTCTATGCCTTTATGATTATTTACTGCACTATATTTTTTCACGTATTCTTTACGGAGAAACTCTTCACAAATCTTCCTTAGGTCACAATAAAAAGCAGCTCAACGTGTGCATTTCCGATATAAAAATCTGTCGGCTCTCCCACCATACTTATGGCGTTATTTCAAGCCTATGACGAACGAATGAATTTTGAAACGAATTGTTACTTTTTTTGCGACTGGTTTTTACTTTATGAAAACTAAGCGTACGTATAAGCAAAACATGAATCTGATAACATTATTATACGCGACCTTACCGTTCAAACTTCTTCAAAATTAGCTCCGCCCAAGTCAGCAGAAGATTAAGTTGAACACTGAACAGTGAACATCTATTTGAAAGGTCATTAAGAATATTGAAACTTAATTTTTGAAATATAATTATAAACCAATTGCCTCCCTCCAGCCAATATTTATTCTTCCCAATGTGATTTAATTAATACTTCTGCCATTACCTATTTCCATTACTATTTTCATTACCCCGAAAACTCCACCAAAACTAACAAAACAATATTTTGATAAGACCGGTGGTCTGTATGGGAACCATCTTCCCTTCGGGTGGGTGGTTGTATAAGGAGCAGTAGCAAAAAAGTACAAATTCATTCCGGAATTCATTGATTCGTTTATTCCTCGGAAGTACACTATGTTGAAGCTGTTTTTTACTGTGAGGAAGATTTGCTAGGAGTTCATCAGTTAGGGATTACGTGGAAGAACATAGAGGGACACGAAATTGTGGGTAAGCGTCGATTTTGAAGAGGTGCGAATTTGGAACTATCTGCTAGCTGTGCTGCAAGATTTCCACTTCAGTTCGAAAACTTTCCGTCGGCAAATAAGGATACGACTAAGCATCAATCACAGCATATTTCAAAATAATATCTAAAATGGAAGAAAAATAAGCAGATTATTGAATGATTTGAATGGAACTTTATCAATCTTGCGCATATCTCCTTGTTGATAGTAGAATAAACAACTCAATGGATGTCATTAGTAACAAGTATATTATCGTTTGCTTAGATGGGAATTCCAGTTCAGTGTCTGGAAGCAGCTCTTGTCAAAAATTTTATAGCATCCGCCATTATGGTAAAAGTGGAAAGCTGGATAAGCCATTTTATAGAAAGCTCATATGACAGGAGACCAAACACTAATATTTACATTTTACAAGGAACATTTGCGAAAATGAAATGAAATGATGATGATGATGACGAAATGATGATGGTTTACATGCAAATTTACCAAAACAAAGACCGAGCCGTCCACTCAAAATTTCGATCAGCTGTTCGAATCTGTCTCATAAAATGGCTTATTATTTATCCGGGCCTCGCCGCTTGGGAAAGGCGGGCCACCCTGGGCCACCCCGCTTGGCAAGTGTAACATTTTTCGAACTGGAATCTTGTAGGATATTGGTTAACCTACACTACTGCTGATTTGCTTCATACTACATGCAGAGCACGGCATACAAAAAACAAGGCAGGCTCAAGGCAGGTTTTCTGTATTCGTGATGCAGAGGAGGCGCAATGCACCGCATATAGGGCACTGCACGGACTGCTTTGTCCCTTTCTCGCTGCAAAGAAATTAGAAAACAACAAAACGTCAAAATTTATGAAGAACGAAAGAGAAAGAAATGTTCAGACAAACTCAAAGGAAAAAAAAGAAAGAAATGTTCCGTGTAGTGCCCTATTACCCCCGCGTGTGGGCCACAAAGGGCCACAAGCAATCATTATTTTTCAGATGATGACTGTTTGATCATCATCTGTCAGTCTTGTGTCATCGGCCATCATCGTGTCATATTCTTTTACAAAAGATTTGCGATCAAGGTTTGCGCTTTTGCTTTGCGAGTTTCGAGCCTGATACATGATTGTCTGGGCTTGTCTGCCGGCTGCTTTGCAAAATTTTATTTTAAGCGTTCAGTATTCATTTAAATGTGGAAATCCGATCACAAATAGTTGCCCACAAAGATGAAGTTTAAGCTGTGCTACAATTTGGTACTGGTAAGTTCCAAACGTTTGAAAATTCGTGTGTAGTATTGTGCTGTGTTTGAAGTGCATTCTTTTTGTTGTCGCCGCCACGTCAGATTTTTGTACGCTTGTCTGCCTGCTTGCCCTTTATTATTCGGTTGAATTGTTTTGATAATAATTAAATTTGAAGTCGTTTAAAAGTGCACAAATACCTATCTATACCTAATAATTATCTTTTTTATTGCTTTTTATCTATGGTTGGAATACTAAACAGAATCATTCTATTTTTGTCTAAAATTGCCGATTAGGAAAAATAGATGCTGAAAAATCTTGACTTCTTGCCCTGAAAATAAAGTCTGTACCTACAGAGTCACATAAAACTAAATAAATAGAAATCCAAATTAAAATTAAATTACAAGTATTAATAATTATGTGTATACTGGATAAGTTTTGAAAAACATGTTTGAAACCACAATATGTGTGTATGTTTTCCAAAATTTTGCAGATTTTATTTCCATCCCAACGTAAGGTGTTTCAGTTTTGATCGGTTTGTTTTAGAGCCGACTTTTTTTCTCATATGTATAATATGTATAACAATTATTTGAAACTATCCCATTAGTTCAGATGTTACGCAAAATTCTTGGTTTTCTGAATAATAAAAAACTTGTAAAGTAACAAAAAATAAAGAAATTTTAATAAAATCGGTCAAGAAATTCAAAAGTTATGCATTTTGTAGAACAATATTGTAGGAATCAAAGATCCACTGTCCAACCAATGGTAGTTTATCAGCTTCTGATTGGCACAACATAATTGATATATCAAAATGAAGGAAAAAGTTAGTTCTTTGTCACCACATTCCCTTTACATACTGTATGTAATAGATTATGGACATTTTTATTATATATCCATGTTCAACAAACATGTATTTATTGTTTTAAAGTTTGTCTATTATGTGTCCTATCTTGTCTTACTGAAATTATGAATTTAGAAGGAATCGTTAATCATGCGCCATTTGATCAAACCGTTTTACTTGCTGCGTACATTGACTTTTGGCACCCGGTGGGATATAATCATTTCTACCTAATTATCTTTTGTATTTAGCTGAAATGAAATTCAAAAATGGTTGACTGTCTCTGGGTGAGTGATAAAATCGGGATATTATTGTATCAGAAAATGTGTAAAATAGAACATTTTTCCTAAAAATGCTGATAATTATATTCTACGTTGATTGACCAGCAGTCAGTAAATAACTAAAGCTATTTTTTTCAGTTTTTTGCATTTGTGCTACCATCTGTACTATGCAAAACCAACACCAAGAGTGCTGTCGTTGAGGGGATTACCGACATGAAGGAGCTGAAGAAGCTATTCCGTACCAAAACGAACGTGCTGGTAATGTTTGTATCCAGCATGAGAGAAGCACACAGTGCTCTGGTTGCCTTCCGGGAAGCAGCAGAAATTGTCAAAGGACAAGGCACGATGGTTTTGTTCGACTGCGGCAACACGGAGATGAAGAAAATTTGCAAAAAACTCAAGGCCAATCCGGCTCCATACACGTTGAAGCATTTCAAAGATAGCGACTTTCATAAGGATTACGACCGACAGCTGACAGCCACCAGCATGGCCAACTTTATGCGTGATCCCACCGGAGATCTACCGTGGGAAGAGGATCCCGTTGGCGTGGATGTCGTGCACGTTCCGGATTCCGTGGTGAGTTCTAGAACAAAAGCGCGATTGGCGTACATCTGGTCGGGGTTCTGCCAAACTGCAAAAAACGGCTTTTTGACTGACTTGTAATATTTAGTTCGTATCGATTAAGGAACACGAGATCATTTCATATCAATTCATACGTAAATACATTTGTTGTAGGATATTTTTAGTTATGGAGCTGAGTGATATCCGATACGATTTGCGATCAATTAAATATGTTAAACGAAAGCTTATGCAGAAAAGTTGTTAGTTTTTTGTTTGCGCTCGGTGCGATTGGGCAGAACCCCGTCTAACTAGTCTTGTTGCTTAAACATATACCTAATCACAATGGTCTTGATCATGCACGTAAAATGTTATGGGTGGGATTGATGTCCAAATAGATGTTTTCATATTCATATTTTCAGCTGAAATTTTTTATTTACTTTGCTGAAAGAGACAATTGCTAGCCTCGTTATCTCTTTTTTTTAATGTAATTGTACAACTGAATCAATTTGTTATTATTAAAATTAGCATAATAAATTAAATTTTAAAATATTAAATTTTAAAATATTAAATTTTTTAATAGTTGGTTGGTTTGTTCGTTAAAGTGTCAAGTAGGCGGTGTGGCAATCTGACATTTTCATTTAACTAACAACATGATCATCTTCAAGGCTTTAGGAAAGTTCCTGAAAAAGGAAGTTCGACCAATCTTGGTAATGTTCTACGCCCCGTGGTGTGGATTCTGTAAAACCCTCAAACCAGAATACTCAGCAGCTGCAACCGAATTGAAACCAAAATACGTTCTGGCTGCGATCGACGTGAACCGGCCCGAAAATTCCATCATCAGAAAGCAGTACAACATTACGGGTTTTCCTACGCTACTATACTACGAGTAAGAACATGTTTGAGATTACTTCCCGATCTAAATGTATTAACATATCTTTGCGTTTCAGGAATGGTCGCATGAAGTACACGTTTGACGGTGAGAACAGTAAATCCGGAATAATAGCGTTCATGAAAAATCCCGCTGCACCACCAGCCACCAAACCGAAGGAACCGGATTGGGCATCGGAGGCGAACTCAGAAATTGTCCACCTGGGTAGTGCCAACTTTGAGCCGGCCTTGAAGGACGAAAAATCCGCGCTGGTAATGTTTTACGCACCGTGGTGTGGCCACTGCAAGAAAATGAAACCCGAATACGAGAAGGCCGCGACCATTATGAAGGAGAGCAAAATTGCTGGCGTTCTGGCGGCACTGGATGCCACCAAGGAGCAATCCATTGGGCAGCAGTTCGGAGTGAAGGGCTACCCTACGGTGAAGTACTTCAGCAATGGAGAGTTCAAGTTCGACGTGAACGTTAGAGATGCAGACAAAATAGTTGAGTTTATGAAGGTGAGTGCCGCTGGAAGCCCTTTCAAAATGTTAAGCAGAAGCTACTGAATATTTGGATTTAATTGGATTATTTACAATATTTAACCACAGGTGATGATGCCGAGTGTTTGAATAGTTGATTGAAGAGTATAAAATTGCTAATGTCGTACCTGTTTGCGTTACTAATATCTAGGTAACTTTGACCTGGCAGTCAAAGTACCGGTACTACAAGTGTCAAGCCAATGTTGGTGATGAGACCATTTGAAGCTTGTTGAAGCATAGTTCTAGTATTTATGCTTCTACTGTTTGAATTAATGAGATTTTGCTTATACAATAGTGACATCTGCTGTTCGAGCGCGTAAATTTCCAATTTTCCTTCTACACAGTTGAATGCTAAATTATAGTAGGTATGGAGATACAGAAAAATCGTTTGAAACGTTAGAAGCGACATGGGCGTAACTATGGTAATGTGGGGCAAGATGGCCACCTTAATACTAAAGACACACTGGTGGTACAAGTACAGCAACCGTTCGTTAACTGGGCTAAAACACCAGCCCAGTTAACGAACGCCGCTTTTTAACTGGGCTGACGAGGGAATTCGCGATGCATTGTTGTGATCGTGTTTTACATGAAGCTTAAAGAATATGCCATTCAGAATCCCCTCGTCACCAAGTGTTTGTTGTTGTTTTTTGACGGATAACTGCTTTTTAACTGGGCTTTGGCCCAGTTAGCGAACGCCCAGTTAAAAAACAGTCCAGTTAAAAGGCGCCCAGTTAGCGAACTGTTGCTGTACCACGGTTATATACCCTAGTACATATTGTACCATGGTTTTCCACGTTGTACCAGCATGGTACAAGGTGACACACTAGTGGTACAACTTGTACCATGGTACGAATACCACCAGTGTGTCATTAGTATAAGCAAACGAGCATATAGAGCTGTAAATAAATTTCGATTATTTTATATTATGGTCTAATAGGGGCAGTAGGGGCAATATGAACATACGGGGCAATATGAGCCACCCTCATTTTGAGCTTATTGACAAGTTTTATCATGTAAAAGTTATTCGATCTTCAAGAGGATGCTCCACATATGCATCAACGTGAAAACAGCATTAAAATTCAATTCGAACATGGAAATACACTTGTAAAATACAAAAATACAAAATGTAAATTTAGGGAAGGGGGGAACGGCTCCTGGACTTCATCTCATGGCTCCGATATTCATCCCATCAAAAACAAAGCAATGCAAAGGTATTTGATTTGTTTCTTATTTTTGTGATTTTTTTCAGCAGTAAGCATGCATGTTTACAAAAGAAGCGACGAAAATGGTGCCGTTTTTCTTTGTTTCGCGATGAGATGAATATATGTTCAGTGAGATGGAGATCGGAAAAGTTCCCCTATAAGATTTGAAGCTTATAAATAAGGTTTTGACACAAAACTGATTAAAATACAGGTAAAAAATACACCACAATCAAAAGATATATTAAAATTGAATATTGTGCACACATGTTTGTATTGATACAAATCTGAATTTATCATAAGACTTTTTTTTCCAAAACCAGTCTCTATGGGGGCAATATGGGCATACCTGCACAGAGCCAGATATCAGGCCTTAAAATGCGAACAAGTTCAAATTTCAGTAGTCAAATACAAGAATATTATCATATATGTAAGATTCATTACGGAAAAATTACAAACAGCGCATTACTGCGATTGAAACAGAAAAAAATGACCATTGACCAAATGAAATGTGGCTGTTCAAACGGTGAAGAGTGGCAAATCGGTTCAGTCCGTTGTTGTGCGTTTTTTTGGTATGGAATACTCACAACTGTTGTGAGAATATCATATTCTTCCATATTACGATACTTTTTTCGCCTAAATAAACGTTTTGGATGGGTGGCCCATACTGCCCCAAATGATGGCTCATATTGCCCCGTATAGTTGGGAACACACATTGAAATCAATACATTTTCAAAAGTTCATTCCAACAATTTCCAAACGCATTTTTCGTCAACTACATTTGAACGATGTTTTTTGAGCTTTTCAGCGCTTTCCTTAGGTGGCCCATATTCCCCCGATCACCCCTACAACGTTTCCAGGCCTCCTCTAGTGTGTCAACATAAATAACTATTGATATTTAATAATTGAATATCAAAATTATATTATCGATTCGAAAATTGATTGTTTTGTAGCTCAACTTCTACTATGTGGGGCAGGATGGCCCCCTCTGTGGGGCAAGACGGCCACGTAGCACACTTTGTGTTATAAAATAAATTGCTTTGGAATAATTTCGTTTTTATGTTTATCAAAAACGATGCGAAAATAATGACAGTTTATTATTTACATTATACTGTAATTCAATCAATTCAATTCAACTTTATTGATTTAGATTTTTAACTTATTTCAATTACATTTCATCGGCATGTCAAATCACAGACACCTGATTTTGAAATTATTTGTTTGTAAAAATATGATTAGTTGTCGCATGACGGGCGTTGGGTCCAAGAGCATTCATGAAACAAGGAAAGGCATACGAAGCATTTAGTCCATCCTGCGCCGCATACTGAAGCACTAAAGCAAAGCCCACAAACAGCACAAATAGAGTCTTCCAAATTTTCCTTCCCTGTTTGCCGCTTCGTTTGCTTCGATCCTGATACTTTGGAGAGCGTTTTTTGAGCTCGCTTGAAACCTCGTCTCACCGTCAGGATGTCCTTGTTAGCTTGTGATACCTTCAATGCTCTGCAATATGCTTCATCGGTTAACTTGGACGCTTTCTCCTTTCGGCGTTTTGATATTTGTCTTCTCTTCATCATCTTTCGTAATCACAATATGACAGAAAAATCGATGCTGAGTGATGCTTGCCCGACCCCTGATGGCCACCTAGTGGTCCTCCGGGAGTTCCGGACACCCGGTAAGGTGGTCAATTTCAGTGATTCGTCCAAGAAAACTTCGACTTTTTCTAAACCGTTTTTTGTAGTAATGCCAGAGCAAAGCCAATGCAAGATTTACTTTGGTGGCCACCTACTGGTCCTGCGGGAGTTCCGGAACATCCGGTGGTCAATTTCAGTCATTCGTCCCAGAAAGCTGTGACTGTTTGCTGTAGCAGTACTTACTTGATACTTGATGGGCTACAGGTCTGCGATGAACCTACGCCGAATGGATTATCTTTCTCCACTGGACTTGATCCTGGGCCAATCGCTTCCAGTCGCCCTGAACATTTAGCGCCCTCAGATCCTCTTCAACTGCACAAAGCCATCGTGTGCGCGGCCTTCCACGAAGCCTGCGGCTTCTTCCGGGTTCTCTACTAAACATTATCTTTGCTTGACGTTCTTCCGGCATACGAACAACCAGTCCAGCCCACCGTAGTCTGCCGTGTTGTATAAGCTTAACAATATCCAGCTCTTTATATACCTGGTACAACTCGTGATTCATGCGACGCCGCCAGATACCGTTCTCCTGTTTACCGCCGAGTATTGTCCGCAGCACTTTGCGCTCAAACATTCCGAAAGCTCTCCGATCAGCCTCCTTTAACGCCCATGTTTCATGGCCGTATAAAGCCGCCGGAAGAATCAGAGTAGTATACAGCGCAAGTTTTGTTTTCGTTTGCAGACTACGGAACTTAAGCTTGTTACGAAATCCGTAATAAGTTCTATTTGTAGCTGCAATACGCCTTTTCACCTCGCGGGTAACATCATTATCGCATGTCACTAATGATACACAAATTCTCCTACCACTTCAAATTGTTCATCATCCAGCACCATTTCGCTACCACTACCACTAATGAACCCACATCGATTGCCAGCGACCATGTACTTCGTTTTGACGGTATTGATCGTGAGTCCAATCCTCGCTGTCTCCCTCTTAAAAGGCACAAAAGCCTCTTCCACGGCACGGTGATCAATCACGATAATATCGATATCGTCCGCAAATCGCAGGAGCCTATGTGATCTTGTTATAATGGTACCGCTTCCACAGACAAACAGACATAACACATTGAACATTTACTCTTCAAAATCATCGTCGTGCAAACACTAACGATATCTGTTGATTTCAGTTAGTTGGGCAAATCACGAACCAGATGGCGGTAGTGAGCAAACGTCAAACTCGAGCAAATCAGATGCGCGCGCCACGAGTGATCGATTGGCCAACTAATGATTATTTAAATTGACCAGTAAATCAGAGAACGATGGTAATTTTACGAGTGTTATGTCTGTTTGTCTGTGCCGCTTCTTTGCACACCAGCTCTCCTAATCGCTCCCTCGAGCGCTATATTGAACAGTAGATTCGAGAGTGCATCACCCTGCTTTAATCCATCTAAGGTAACAAATGACGTCGATTCCGCAACCCTTACACTTGATTTCGATCCGTCTAACATTATACGAATCAGCCGTATCAGTTTTGCCGGAAACTATGTTCAAGCATAATTTGCCATTATTCATTCCGTTTCACTGAATCGTACGCCGCCTTGAAATCAATAAACAGATGATGTGTCTGCAAGTTGTACTCCCGGAATTTATCAAGGATTTGTCTCAGGGTAAACATTTGATCCGTCGTTGATCGGCCCTCCCGAAAACCTGCTTGGTATTCGCCGAATAAGGACTCTTCAAGCGATCTCAATCTGTCGAACAGAATACGGGACATAATTTTGTACGCCGAATTAAGGAGGGTTATTCCTCGGTAATTGGCGCACTCTAGTCTGTGCCCTTTCTTAAAGAGAGGGCAAATGAGGCCGTCCAACCAGCTAGACAGCTTCGACATACTATGGTGCAGACGTTTGAGAAGTTCAGCCGGAGCTGGTCCTTCCCCGCAGCATTATTATTTTTCAGCTCTTCAACAGCTTTTTTAACCTCATCTAGTGTAGGCGACTCCATCGTCGCTAATATTTATTCTGTTCAAAATCTCGAAGTGTTGCTTCCACCTGGCAGCCACTTCGGTTTTATCTGCCAGCATTTTTTTTTGATTTACGGATTTGTAAACTTATTTTTATAAAGATTTTCCTATCGGAAATAAAGCACGTATTCATAACAGTTCAATATTAAGCTGTCCGGTTTTTCTAGAATACGTTTCAAAGTGAAAAAGTACTCGTAAAACAGGGATACCAATACTTTTACACAAAAAGGTGCTGGTTGCATCTGACAATTCGTGACAGCGCTTGCTGGTTGCAGATGAAGTTACATTTTTTCCTCTTTGCAAGTCCCGTCCCAGCCTACCACTTCTCGTGCTGTTGTGCTCACCGCTCCATGGATCGACATCCGAGAAATGGTACCCATCCACCAGAGCATGGTCTATCTGGTTGCAAGTTTCACCATTTGGGTGTCTCCAGGTGTGCTTTCGGATATTCTCTTGTGCAAAGTAGGTGCTACTGATGGCCATCCCTCTGGCAGCAGCGAAATTTACTAGCCGTAGGCCGTTGTCATTGGTAGTGGAGTGAAGGCTCTCCCTACCAATTATGGGACGGAAAAAGTCCTCTCTACCGACCTGAGCGTTAGCGTCTCCGATAACAATTTTCACGTCATGCTTTGGGCACTCTCCATAGGCTTTATCAAGACATTCATAAAATGTGTCCTTCACGTCGTCGGATTTATCGTTTGTCGGTGCATAAACGTTGATTAGGCTGTAATTGAAGAATTTGCCCCGTATCCTCAACACACAGATTCGTTCGCTGATGGGTTTCCACGGCATCACTCGCTTCATCTGCTTGCCCATCACTGCGAAACCAACTCCATGCTCTGCTTTAACGCCGCCGCTGTGATAGATGTTATACTCGAATGCAGTGTTGGTCGTGGGGTCCACGGCTCGGAATTCACGTTTTCCGGATCTGGGCCATCGGATTTCTTGAATAGCGGCCACGTTCACTCCAACCTTCTGCAGTTCGCGAGCTATAAGGCTCACTCTTCCAGGTTCATTTAGGGTCCTGACATTCCAGGTACAGAGTTTACAATCATAGTCCCTTATTTCGTTGCCGGGTCGGTTGCCAAAAATAATGTTCTCTTTTTCTTCTATCTCCATTTTTCGTGATATTTGAGAGGCTTCAGGCTTGCTGTAGCTGTGCCAAAGCGAAATCAATGCAACATCACTCATTGACCCCTGGTGGCCACCTATTGAAGTGGTCAATCTTAGTAATTCGTCCCAGAAAGCTGAGACTTTTTTTGTAGCCGTTTGTTGCAGCAGTGCCAGATTGATCCCTGATCACCAGGGATCCATTGATCCCTGGTGATTACTTTCTGATCCTACGTGAGCTCCGAAACATCCGGAACGTGAACAATTTCAGAAAGCTGCGACCATCTTTAAACCGTTTGTTATAACAATGTTAGAGCAAACTCAATGAAGAGACCACTCATTGAGCCCAGAAAGCCATCCAATGGTCCTCGGGAAGTTAGGGAACTTGGATAGTGATTCGTTCTATAACACTGTGACTTCTCATGAATTGTTTGTTTTAGCATCGTAAGATCCAAAACAACGCAAAGACCACTTATTGGCCCTAAGTTGCTATCAAGTGATTCTTCGAGAGTCCTGGAACATACGAGGAAATGACCAGTTCTGAAATTGCGTCCTAGAAAGCCGCGGATTTTTTTTTTTTAAACCGCTTGTTGATGTAAGTTATAACAGATTCGTTGCAAGGACAACTCATTTGTCCTGCTTAAGCGTTTGAGATTTTGTTATAGTAATTTGTATTTACTACGATAAGAAGCGGTCAATTTTAGACACGCATCATATATTGTATCAATGTGAGAGCAACATCATTGCAAGGATTGCTCATTGCTTAGTAGTTACCTGGAAGTATCGAAACATCCCGAGATCCCGAGTAGTAGTTAGTTTTTGCAAATCATCCTAGAAACATGTTACATTTTTGCAAACCAATTATCGTGCAGAAGAAAAACAATATCATTGCGAGAATGACTCATTGATCCCAGGCGATTTTATACGGACAGTCAATTCTTGTAATTCTGAGTAGAAAGCGTCGACTTTTCAGCAGTGGTCAATTCCTACAATGCTATGTAGAAAGCTGCGACTTTTTATAAACTGTTTTGTAAAAGTAGTAAGTCACTACTCACTTCTCGCTTCTCATTTCTCATTCAGCATAATGATTACTCGGTTCTATACTATTTCCCAGAAAACCGTTCCCCAAAATTCCATTTCCCAGAATATACCATTCCCCAGAAAATCAATCCCCAGAATGTTTCTCTCGTTAATCCGACTGCCGAATCCATACAAATGAACCAAAACAAAATCACAGCATAAATTGACAGCATAATGTGTTTAAATGGGTGTTGATACTTTTTAATCCGGAAAATTCCGAATTAGCGAGATCCAGACTAACGAGTCGTCGGTTTAGCGAGGTCCGGGTACGCGGGGGATACTGTATATAGATAAGCATGATTTCATTTCATCGCAAGACCATAATTAAAATCATTTGTCTTGATGAGTTGGATGTGCAATGGCCATTGTGGTAATTATTAGAAACTATAGTTTCAAATACAATGTGCCTTTTGCCATAATGACCATAAGGTGCCCGCCAGAGTAAGGTTCCTGTCAGAGTAGACGCGCCTACGCGACATCGCGCGAAAATTGCACGCAAAGGAATAACAATTAATAATAAGGAGCTGTCAAATCGTATGGACGCTTCGCTTCGCTTCGCATTTCGCGTCTACTCTGGCCGCACCCTAATCGCGATGTGCGATGCGACGCGACGCGACTCACGCAAGGGATAACAATTATTATCAATGAACTGTCAAGCTGCACTGTCGCGTCACATCGCATAGCATGGTATGGACGCTTCGTTTCACATTGCATTTCGCGTCTACTCTGGTCTACACCCTAAGGTGCCTGCCAGAGTAGACGCGTCTACGTGACGCGGCGCGAAAATTGCACACAAAGGAATAACAATCAATAATAAGGAGCTGTCAAATCGTATGGACGCTTCACTTCGCGTCTACTCTGGCCGCACCCTAATCGCGATGTGCGATGCGACGCGACGCGACTCACGCAAGGGATAACAATTATTATCAATGAACTGTCAAGCTGCACTGTCGCGTCACGTCGCATAGCATGGTCACGTCTATTCTGGCTTAGCATAGCATATGGTCATGTCTATTCTGACTTCACCCCAAAACAGAAAAAAAATCTTCTTATTTTGAAGCATGCCTTGAATCAAATAGGGACCCACGCATTTGCCCGGTATAAGGCAATTAAGTCAATGATTCTTTCTTTTAAAACGCGCATTTGCTGCTTCGATACCTTCCGGTTGTTAAAAGATATAAGCCTTCCAACCATAGATTTCCGCCAGTGACCTGTCACTGGACCGATGATTGCTTCATTGTACTTTCTCGTTTCTCCAACATACACCTGTATTCAACTTTGGCACGCTGTAACTTTTTTTTCCAATGACCGATTTGGTCGAAATTTTGGTAGTGAACTGCAAAAATGTTGAAATTTTCTATAGATCATATGTCAAACTCCCTACACTGAGATGTACAGTATATATATATATATGACAGGTTCAACGCAAATTGAATTATTCTGAACTTGCTCAACATGTCTTGATTGATTTGGCCAAGTAAATGCAGTTTTTAGGTTGGTAGATACACCTGGCTTCGACATTTTTTTTATTTCTATTTTAGTCAAATTTATATCGCAAGTCCTTAATGAAATAATTATTGTTATTGTACTCCAGAATCCATCGGAGCCTCCCCCACCCCCGGCACCAGAAGCACCGTGGGAGGAGGAACAGAGTGAAGTGGTTCATCTCAATGAAGAAACATTCAAACCTTTCCTCAAGAAAAAGAAACATGTCTTAGTCATGTTCTACGCACCCTGTAAGTATACAAATCATTTCCCATTAGCTCAATAATTTAAATAATTTAAATAAACCTGCACATCGTTTCAGGGTGTGGTCATTGTAAGCGCGCTAAGCCTGAGTTTGCCAACGCCGCCGAGCAATTCAAAGACGACCCGAAGGTCGCCCTGGCTGCGATCGATTGCACCCGACACAGTGGAGTCTGCTCGGCGTACGAAGTTCGTGGGTATCCAACATTGAAGTACTTTAGTTATTTGAAAACCGTCAAGGAATACAGCGGAGGCCGAACGGAAGCTGACTTCGTTAAATTCCTTAAGGATCCCGATATGCCGCTTCAGGAGAAAGTAGCCGAACCGTTTGGAGATTTCCCTGGATCGGATAAAATCATCATAATGGGTGATAAGAATGCGGATGAAGTGCTGCAAAACGAAGATCGCCTGCTGGTGATGTTCTACGCTCCGTGGTGTGGACATTGCAAACGAATGAAACCTGACTTCGCTGAAGTGGCCAGTCTGTTGGTGAAAAACAATGTCCCTGGTAAGGTAGCGGCTATTGATTGTACGGAGCACCCCAAGACAGCAGAACGATTTGAGATTCAGGGATATCCTACAATGAAATATTTCGTTCGGGGGAAATTCATCAAGAACTACGAAGGTAAACGCACGGCCCAAGCCATGTTTGAATTCATCCGTTCGAACGGTGCCAGCCAGAAGGATGAACTGTGAACTCATATTTTGGGAAATGTACTTCTCAAAACACAAAGGGACATAATTTGTGATCTGATGTAACTCGCACAAACTGCGCCACGAGATAGCGAGTGATCTTTACTGTATCTGCCTCAGTTTTAATATTCCTCTCTCTACCTAAACTTTTCTTGTATATTGAATGATCTGTACTTTAAGCAACCCTTCTCGAATGATTAATTTATCTGAGCGATAGTTGTCGTATATTGTAAATTATTAAGGACATCGTGAAGCTAATCCACTTTAGCGAAACCAAGCAACTTCAAGACTTTTTTGAATGATCATAGATCGAGAGTGAGTGAATGATTCTGTCTGATCTGTGGAATAATAAAGTGCGTATGAAGTATAGGTGTTTTATTAATTTAAACGTGTGCTTTGGACTAATTTGTTTGATCCGAAACTTCGACCTATCGATCGTTATTGTTTCACAGCATGCAATCCATAATTACAATCATCGTTGTCGATAAAATTCCATGAGTTGAACATTCGGTCGTAGAAAAATCCTCGAACTCTGTGCGTCTTGCATCCATATTTGCTGACCAACTTGGATATCGTTTCCGGCGAGACAAACTTTTCGTAGTAATGAGTTCCTTTCGGAATGAATTTGAGGATATACTCTGGAATTATGATGAATATAAACCATGCCAACATGGTTTGATTTTCGGTAGTCACAAACAAAGATCCACCAGGCTGTAAAGTTGCGAATTGAATAATTTCAAGTTATCTAACGTAGTGGTTGCAAAATAAGCTCACCTTTAAACAACGAATGCATGCTTCCAAGATCGATTCCTTTTCGTCTACGTGCTCCATAACTTCTGAGCACACGATTGCATCATATGTTCCGGCGAACTTCTTCACGTGCTCCTCCACCGTGATGTCATGGTATTCGATGAGGTTTTTCAGTTCGCTGGATTTGGTATCCAGGTGAGTCTTGGCCAAACCAATCATCTCCTTGCCCGGGTCTACCCCAACGACGTACGCGCCGAGGCGAGCGAGATCCTCCGCAAGAACACCGCCACCGCAGCCAGCCTCGAGGATTCTTACGCCCTTCAGTGCATCCGGTTTTAAGATGTCCCCTCTCGCGATACGACCGGTGTCGGCAAGGCCCTCGACGACTAATGGAACTCTGGAATATTTTAATAAGTTTTGGTTAAGGTTGAGCAAATTAGGTGGTACATGAAATAATTATCAATATTAGTGGCCGGGGTTCTGCCAAATCACACCAAGCGCCAACATTTTTCGGCCAAATCTTACGGTTAGCAGATTTAATTGATTACAAATCGTATTGGATATCCCTGAATACTAGAACTGAGGATATCCTTCAGCAAATGCACGTATGAATTAATAAAAAATCATTTCCATTTTCCTTATACGAACAAAATATCTCATTGAGTGACTTGAGCCACTTGGTGCGGTTTGGCAGAACCCCGACCAGTTTGTAAATCAAAATAATATTTTGAGTATGATTCACAACAATATCTAAATTCTACAAAAATAAGTCAGTCAGTCAGACAAAAAGGCATTTGGAGCGGTTTTGCAGAACCCCGACCAATTGTTTCTAAAACAAACTTTGCTCGAAGCTTTCTCAAGTCTGGTTATCTAATATGCGGCAAGACATCTATCTACTCAAGTACAGCTAAGTTAACGTAACTGATGTTAACTGTTGATGTTGGAATCTTACCTGACTTGATGGAAAGTGTGCAACATTTTGGCTGGACCTTTGGCATCCCACCACGTTTCAACCATCTTCGCTAGGTGCGCAATCTCCGTTTTGCTAACACTATCTTTCGGTGCATCTTCTTTCGGGCGGTTGTCATTCCTGTTGAAATGATAAGAAAGATTGGTGATGATAAGCATTGTTTGTGAACGTATTGACCTTGGGGCATACTGCCTGTAATCGCATAACTGCCCCATATGAACAGGGAACCAAGCAAAGATGGACAGATATGCGGTTACAGGCAGCATAGGTATTTCATAATTTAATATGCTGATTTTGTTAATGTTCTGAAACAATGAAGATCCTTTAAATTGAATAATGTGGAAGATTATATTATAAATTACTATTGCTTCCAAATGGGCGAAATGGATTTTAACCTTGATTATTTAAAAGGTCTTCTCGCATTGTAATCGAACCATGCTGATCAGATGATATGACTAGCAGATATAGTGCATTGTATTCTAGTTGCTCATCGTGTGATTACTGTTCCCAATATCGAGGTCAAAATCCAAATCTCCCTTTTGAAATCTAAGCCTCGAATTATTGTAATTACCGAACTATTTCGTACTGTTCATTTGACTATCGAAAATGAAATTTCATTTTGCCACTGGTCACGTCAGTTGCTATTTAAAAATAGGATGCCTAATTATCCCGTAATAAGAATTAAATACATGATTGTAGCAACTGAATATTTTTCCACATTTTATTGCAGTATTGAAGTTTTAATATTTGAATGGAAACGAGTTGGAAAGCTTCAATAGTGTTCTCTTCAATGCCTTCTCTTCACCCAGATGACATAATCATGTGGGCGTGGGCAATATAGCATAGCTGCAAGAAAAGGTTAAAAATATTCCATTTTTCCTCAAATTCACCATGACTCAGCGAATTCGAAAAATCCGGCATGTGATGAACGTCTTTCTGATTTTTTCACATTTTATTTAATAAGGAGTTAATTGAACTTCATGTGTTTCAAACTAATAGTGTTGTATTGTTGATTTGAATATGCATGTTTCATAAACCAATGCACAAACCAATGCATCCGATAACGCTTGCCAAATATGTAATAGGTACTGCAACCAGGTTTACGCTGATAGCAACAAGTGACAAATTGCACGAGTGTGTACTACGTGGATTCAACATCACTGGATTCTTATATGTAGTAGGGTAATCGTGCCTTTAGTAGATGCAGTGGTTTTTCAATACATGTTCCTGTTGTTATCGTCTTTCAAATGTCTTCGAATGATATAATGAACGATAGAATTCGACCCCAAATTAGTCCATTAAAACTATTCAAATTGTATGTTTTAATTGATTATAACCAATATTTAGAAATATGTTCCATTAGTTGATTTATTAATACCTCTACCTGTGTTCTATTCAAATTGCTTTACTTACAGTCCAATAATGGAGATTCCAAAGTTTTTCTCCAATAATTCTCCAACAGTATTGAGCTTCAGAAGTCGGATAATACTTTCTAATATTTTAAACACTATGCCCAGAATTATATAAATTCCGTAGAATGGACTCATTTTGCCGGTATCGATTCAAACCAAACCAGCGAAAATGCGACTGACTCCTAATGTGAAGAACGTTGCAAATGGGCTGCTGAATAGAGACTGATAGGAGCATATGCTGCGTATGCCTATATCAATTATTGAACACATTACCACAAACTCACGTCGCGCCGCTCTCGCTTTACACTTTAATAAATATAAATGTCTTGAAGCAATGTTGTATAGGTGGGGTGACTGGGATATATGATGTCCGTTCCCTTCAAATTAATCTTAACACTTAAACTAGGATTGCAAGTCACGCGAATTAAAATTTCAAACACCTTCTATTATATCCGAATAACTCATATACTAGTATAAAATATCTTAATGTATAAAACACTTTAAAGTAATATTTATTTTATTTTATTAGATTAAGAATCCTGCTCAACGGAGACGAGCCTGCCTAGGGCTGAAAGTCACCTTAATAAAGACAAAAAAAAATCCTGCTCAATCAAATGATTATAGCTGATAAAAACTGCTTATCTGCCTATGTTCGCACATCAGTCCCATCTTTGGCTGGGGTTCCTATTCTTGGACAAAATAATATGCGGTTGTGGGCTGTTATGTATCGTACTAATATTATAAGCTTAGGTTATTGAAAAAAACGAGCAATGGGTAATGTTTCAAACATAACCGCGAGTAGACGTAGGAATTATATAAACGTAACGTATTTATATTTAACTATTTATGGGGTTTGATTATAGGTATTGATATTGGAAACAACAACTTCCATGCTGTGTAGTATTATTAGCAATAATTAAATACATAATCAGAATTGCTTTGTTTCTAACTATTAGGCACTTATTTACTCACGCAAATGTAGGGTATTTATAGATTTCTTATTGATGATAGTATTTAAAGCTTAAAAATTCTCTTAATACAAATTTTGGAATTGGGCTAAATGTGCTATTTTAGGGGAACTGTCCCGTTTTCCAGGTCATTGAAAATATATTCATCTTATCGTCAAACAAAGAAATGCAGCACCAATTTCGTTGCCTCATATTACTAACATGTGTGCTTACTGCTGAAAAAATCACAAAAATGGGAAACAATTCACCCCGAGATGAGCCAGCCTTGGGCTGCAAGTCTCGTTAATTTCTCAGAAAGTAAAAACCAAAGTATAATATAATGTATATTGAAATATTCTTCTGGAAATTATTTTTTTCGGACTTTTCTAAAACATTTACGGCGAAATTTTCTAATCTAAAATGCAGGCCTGGTAGCGAGTCACTTTTTAAGTCTAGTCACTAAAAAGTCACTATTTGCATCCAAAAGTCACTAAAGTCACTATTTTTCGGAAAATGGTCACTAAAGTCACTGTTGTAAAAAAGTTCAAAATAAAAATCATTTGTTCCTAGGTATTATGATCAACCAAATCAAATGTGTTAACGGGCTTGGTGGTCATGGTATGGCTACCACTTCTGCCTCTTACGCAAAAGGTCGTGGGTTCAATCCCATGCCCTTTCTATTTCTATCTTCTACGTTACATCTTGACTAGTTCTGGCGGTTCGATATCTGAGCGACAAAGCTCGTTTCTGTTGTCCAACTTACACATACCACCTTTCCATCACTACCACATTAGCAATAACCCTTTAACCACAGATAACAGATATTTAGGCTGGTATATCATACGTGTGTAAATATCCGCAACCGTTGATTCAAATGCATCGAACATTTAAAACGCGATTGGCAATCGTTTGGAGATGGCGCGATGATCATTACTGTGTAAAACGCAGCCTTAATACAACTGTCAAACATATTGGCTGCGTTCGACGGTTATTTATCAGTTGCGTTCGTATGTACTGCCGCAATCAGTTGAGTAGATGGCAGTAGTGAGTCAACGTATATCATTTCAAAAGTTTACACATGATTTTCAATAAAATTTGTTCTAGCTTAAATATCTGTTATCTGTGCTTTAACCAAGACAAACCTATGCCATGAAAACCCCTAGATTTCAATAAAATTCCGCATGAACTCGTGGCGAGTCTAGAGGCGTTCTCGGCTTACAGTGGGCGAGTGACTGCATCATCAATTCCTTCCCATCCTCGATAGACCGTGAGGACGTGACCAGCGCCGGTATTGACCATTTAAAATACAAGAGCTCTCGGACTGCGTACATTGAGGTTGGAGAGCAAATCCCATGCTTCCAACCATTGGTTCACTGTGCAATTACGATTGTTCTGGTCAATCACGGAACTACCACAGATAACAGATATTTAAGCTAGAACAAATTTTATTGAAAATCATGTGTAAACTTTTGAAATGATATACGTTGACTCACTACTGCCATCTACTCAACTGATTGCGGCAGTACATACGAACGCAACTGATAAATAACCGTCGAACGCAGCCAATATGTTTGACAGTTGTATTAAGGCTGCGTTTTACACAGTAATGATCATCGCGCCATCTCCAAACGATTGCCAATCGCGTTTTAAATGTTCGATGCATTTGAATCAACGGTTGCGGATATTTACACACGTATGATATACCAGCCTAAATATCTGTTATCTGTGGAACTACAAAGTGCACGGTCATCTTACCCATGATCAATTAAATCAAATGTGGATCTGGTAGCAATATATTAAATTAGGGAAATATGCACCCAAAAAGTTACAAGTGTGTTGTGGAAATCGTCAGGTTATTCCCGATTCATGTCAACTATGATCTTTTTTTCACGAATTTTGTTAAAATGCGAAATGCGAACCTCAAGTAAAGAATTCAGAATTTAGGAGTTTTGGTACCAGAACCACGTAGTCTGCGTAGAATAATGAGCAATAATGTTAATGTTAAATGGTTGTTAAATCCGTTTATGATTGTTAAATCCGCCTTGCGACCCTTCGAGATAAGTCTCGAAAAAAATGTAAAAGTGATTCTATTTATTAACAATTAAGAAAAGATACCCAAAAAACTAGTGTGGAGGTGAATGAATTGGTCGGAGTTTTTAAATCTAAAACAAAACCAAAAAACTAATTAGATTTAAAAGATTTTTTAACTCGAGATTTTTTGGCCACATATTTTTAATTAACTTTAATACTAAAGTCTGCCATTTAGAAATTAAAGTTTATTAGAATTTTTGGATTGGTTTTTGGATTTTCAAAATTTTCCTCAGAATGCCACGGTAAAAACTTCATTTAAATTTGTTATTAAACCATAGTTCAATAACAGGTAAAATCGTATTTTAAAAATTTCTTCATTATTTTGTATTTTTTCAATCAAATGATCATACCAATTATTTATAAACTTTGTGAGTCCAAATAGTCTAGGAATCTATAAGATAAATTTACATAATTCTTTAGCTGTAACTTCGAGCTCATACTAAAAAACAAATGTTGTTATAATCATCCACATAATTGTGTGAAACTCATGAGAGCGTCGCAGACTGCTTTCATCCTCTCCCTTCTTACGATGAAGATGGGCGTGGCCAGTAGCAGTAATCATCATGCTTTTATTGTTTTTGCCTTTTCTTGATTTCTGATAGCATTCTACATAAGGATTTCAAAAATAACACACTAGTTTGCAATCTACGAATTATACCGTAACAATGCTAATGCAACTTGTAGTTCTACACCCGGTTCAAAACAACATCTAAAAGTCACTATTTGGTCACTTTTTCTGCAATTGAAAAGTCACTATTTGGTCACTTTTTTGTCATCGTTGGTCACTAAAGTCACTATTTTGAACGGCATCCATCGCTACCAGCCCTGAAAATGGATATTAGCACCATTGCTGATTGAGTATCATTTAATTGCCAATACCTTCTGCGAATGAATAAAAGTAATTTATTTTTAATCATGAAATAATAAAAATCCCTTTTAATGTACGTGTTGTTTAGTACCGACCCCAACTTACAACTTAACATGGCCCATGACTCGTTCCCATCCCGGAAGGATGTGGATTATGAAACCAAAAACTTTCCCTGGTTGAGCAGACCAAATCTCTGTGGGCTAATTTTATTCTCCTTTTCGGGCTTAGCCCCCCTAGAAAAAAATTAGCCCCCCTAGGATTTGAAAAGTTAGTTAGCAGTGATATCATTTTTCAACATATAGCATAATACATTACTGAAAAAGTTTGAAAACAAAAGAGTAATCTGTCATATTCCCTATCACAATGAAATGAGTTGAAGACAAATGAGCTTGATTATCATTTCTGAGAGAGATTCCTGAAGGATATTGAAATTACACTTGCTATTAATTTTGGAAAGGCAATAGCTAATTGATTTGAAAGCATCATAGTAAGCTTGATATGAACAACAGGATCATTGAAGTAGTCCAACAGGAATTCAGAAGAATTCACACTGGTTTCCTTTTGGTGTCGCTGAGGGATACCCTTGGGAATCTGTGGGGGATACCCTTCATTATCCATGAAGGGTTTGTTTCAGAATCTCGCGTTGATTTTCTTCGGCATTCTTCCGGAGTCGTTCGAATATTTGTTTTGGAATCATTCGGAATTCCTTGACGATTTGTTTCAGAGTACGATTGGAAGCTTGGAACATGGAACTGCAAGTCGCTAGGTTTCGCAGGTTGCGACAGGATGATTTACGATGAATTACATCCCCGCAACTTCGAGCGGCTACCTTCTACTAAAGCTGTGGCACCACCAACGAGCTGGGAACCGGCTTCATAGTGCTGGGTATAAGATGCGCCAACGCGTGATTGGGTGGAAGCCAATCAACGCAAGGATATGCAAGCTGAGGATTAAAGACCGTTTCTTCAACTATAGCATCATCAACGTGCACTGGCCCACACGAAGGGAGACCCGACGACGAGAAAGAAGCGTTCTCGCACAGCTGGAGCAGACATACGATGGATGCCCACTGCGGGACGTCAAAATCGTCATCCGTGACATGAACGCACAGGTAGGAAGAAAGGAAATGTATAGACCGGCCATCGGACCGGATAATCGGCACACCGTATCGAATGACAACGGCCAACGATGCATAAACTTCGCAGCCTCCCGCGGAATAGTAGTCCGAAGCACCTTCTTTCCCCGCAAAAATATCCACAAGGCCACATGGAGATCACCTAACCAAGAAACGGAAAACCAAATCGACCACGTTCTAATCGACGGTAAATTCTTCTCCGACATCACGAACGTCCGCACTTACCGCAGTGCGAATATTGAATCCGACCACTACCTCGTTGCAGTATGTCTGCGCTCAAAACTCGGAGTCGTCCGCCGCGGCTAAACATTGGGCGGCTACAAGACGGTAGACTAGGCCAAGACTACGCGCAGCAGCTGAAAGTGGCACTCCCAACGGAAGAGCAGCCAGGCGCAGCGTCTCTTGAAGATGGCTGAAGAGATATTCGATCCGCCATTGGAAGCACCGCAACCGCTGCACTAGGCACGGTGTCCCCGGATCAGAGAAACGACTGGTATGACGGCGAATGTGAGCAGTTAGTTGAGGAGAAGAATGCAGCATGGGCGAGATTGCTGCAACACCGCACGAGGGCGAACGAGGCGCGATACAAACGAGCGCGGAACAGACAAAGCTCGACTTTTCGGAGGAAAAAGCGCCAGCAGGAAGATCGAGACCGTGTAGAGACGAAGCAACTGTACTGCGCTAATAACACACGAAAGTTCTATGAGAAGTTGAACCGTTCACGTAAGGGCCACGTGCCGTGATATGTGTAAGGACATAAACAGGAACCTTCTTACGAACGAACGTAAGGTGATCTAAAGGTGGCGGCAGCACTACGAAGAACACCTGAATGGCGATGTGGCAGACGAAGATGGCGGTATGGTGATTGACTTGGGAGAACGCGCGCAGGACTGGACTGTCTCCAGGGGCAATCTCCACACGCACTGGAGACAGACTCTAAAATCCACACTGCGTTTGACAATACCCGTATATGACAATGTATCTATCTTTTTCTCCAATAGTCATCTGAGGAAACATTTTTTTTTCACTCAAACGACTCACTCACATATTTTGTTATTAATCAACTTTTTCGAAAATGGTTTCACATTTATTTATGGTGCTGTTTCATCATATAAAGCTCAGTTATAATAATCTCTGATAATCTCAACAAAACCTAGTTGGTAATTTGTAGTTTTATTTCGTTATTTGGACTGCAGTTATTCGTAATGTCTTGCCTTTTAGTACAAATCGGTCCAACTCCTGGACTGGAATAACTCTGAGTGCTTTCCCTACATTTTGTCTCTTTTTATGTATTTCGTTGTTTTTATTTTCATGTAATCTCTCCAAATAGACTGAGATTGTGAATCTCCTGTATTTGCTATTAATGGACTGGAATCACTCGTAGTGTTCCCTGCATTTTATTTTTTCTCCTTATTTCAAATAGACTGAGATACGGAATCTCCTATATTTGACTCGTATGGACTGGGACTATTAGTAACATCCCCTACATATGTAATAATATATATATATATACATATATATATATATATATATAGACTGGATTATATATGTGTACAAAAGTACAATTCTTTGAACAAAATACAACTGCAGCATTCACGTTATTCTGTCAAGGAATTCGTTATCCAATTCTTATGATTGACAAGCAAATATACTTAGTAGTAGGAAGTGGTTAGTTAGTAGTTAACATCCAAATTATATTCTCGAAAATTTCATTCTTCATCGCTTTACTTTACTTTTTTTCAATGCGTTCATCTTCATCAACGGAGTATATTTCATGGCAGATATTTCAGATCCGCTTCATCCTCGTCGCCATTGTAGAGATTCGATCTTGATAAAAGCACTCCCTCTCTGTCCCGGTGTCAAAGTGATTCTTTATTGTGACAATAGTGTACTATGATAGTATACAATATTTTCAGCGCCGCTAGGTTGCGAAGGGCGACGGAGGTCCTTCGTAGCTTAGTTGGTTAAAGCACCAGTCTAGCGTACTGAAGGATCATGGGTTCGAGTCCCATCGAAGGGAAAGTGGTTACCTCCAATACATTTTCCAAATCAATATCTTCCACATATGAGTTTTCACAACATTGTAAATTAATGTCCAAGTCGGGTGGTTTAATCCCCGGAAATAGGCAATTAACTTTGATTGAACAAAAAATTGTTTTGAACAATTTAGCACAGAATCTTTCCATTTCTTCGACACAGATCAATAGTTTTTGGCAAAACTCAACACCCTGTTGCACTTCCAGTGCAAAAACTGTAAGCAGGACTGCATAATTGCTCTTCAAAGTGCGTGGACATATGTAGTTTCTCAAACAAACGAAAAAATTTCATACATTCCTGAACAAATTTTTTTTTCGTATTTTTTCCAGAATACGTATTTTTGGACGAGGATTCAGAATATATAAAAATCTCACTTTGGCCAAAAATGTTACATATGCAGTTTCTCAAACAAACGGTTCAAGTATTTTCGAATGGTTTTTTGGCATAACATATAAGGTTATTTTTTACGTGAAGATATATCGTGAAATTGAGACTAGGTTGGATTGCTGCGTTCTCCAAAACGACATTGAAAACGACAAGCGTTGTATTGTGCTCTCGTCCGCAGTCTGCTAGAATATGCAGTCGTTGTATGGGCACCCTTTCATACAACATTGACTAACAGAATCGAAGCGCTTCAACGAAACTTCATCAGGTATGCTCTCCGGGTACTACCTTGGAACAATACGGCTAGCTTGCCCCCCTACGAAGAATAAATAAATCTGCAATCGCTAGCTGCCAGAAGAAAACTTCTTCAAAGACTCTTCGTGTTCGGAATTCTTGCTGGAGATGTAGACTATGGCTTTCTCCTAGCTAAAGTACACATCAACGTGCCTCGAAGACATCTACGGCATTACACGCTTCTTGCTGAGTCTACTCACCGTACAAACTATGGATACAATGTGCCGTGGAACATGTGCTGCCGCATGTTTAATGAAGTAAGTCTAAGTCACGTGTTTAATTTTAATATTAGTAAAGAGGCCTATAAGCAGTGGTGGAAATATGTGAACCTTACTCACAAAACGAGAAGTAGGCAATGCGAAATACTCGCGAACATTTGTTTTGCCTTTTTCTTGCCTACCTACTACTCGCAGAGAAAACAAAAAAACGAACCCCGAAAAATGTTTGTGAAGCTTCGCGAGTCATTCGGGTTAATTTGCCAAAAGTCATAAAACAACCTCGGAACAGGTTTTTCAAGGATGTTCGAGCAAGAGAACAGCTGTTTATTGTTATTATACTCAATCCAGTTGAAACCCGAAATTGGGTGCTAGCGAAGTTGGATTTTTCTCACAATCCGTACGTTAAACCTAACTTCGGAAGTGGTGCGCTGAATAGCGCTTCGCGATATGAAAACAGCGCACCACTTCCGAAGTTATGTTTATCGTACGGATTGTGAGAAAAATCCAACTCCCAATTCCGGGTTTCAACTGGATTGAGAATATGTTTATGTCAAGTCAAATGTATCCATTCTATTCGAATTAACCACAAATACTCGCGACCGTGATTTTACCAACGAACAAAATACTGCCCTGCTTTTTGTCTTTACTCGCGAACAAAGTAAGCACCAGAAAAATGCAGACAGTAGGTTCGCGCGAGTGTAGCATTTTTGGTAGGCCCAATTATACTCATTTCTTACTCGTGAAGCGAGTATCTCCACCACTGCCTATAAGTCAAGAATACAAAACCTAGTATAGCTAAGAAACATCTGTACAACTTTACGCTGATGATAGAAATAAATAAATAAATAAATAAAACGTAAACAAACGAGCATAAATTCCAAACCCCCTGAATTTACGGAGGACCGTCCATTGTGCATAGTTTTGATAAGAGTTCATCACTGGCACTTGGACGATGATCTGCTAAATTCTCAAATTTATTACAAATTATTGCCAATTTATTATATTATTATTCCTCTTTTTTCCTGGACATTTGAGTAATAATTGCCAATGTGCGGTTTACCGTTAAATCCTTAAAAATTAGAAGCTGAACTTTTGTCATAAATTTACACGATATGATTTCTTCAAGTACGAGACACTGAAGACGGCCTTACTGTTGAGGTCGAAATACGTATCTGTCAAGATACAATTAAGTGGTGGAATTCAATGGGATTGTATTAACTCGTCTTATGACAAGAGAACAATAACGTCTTTTAGGAAACAGTGTTTTTATGCACTCGAAAATCGCTTTAATATGGCCAAAACATAAACGGAACAAATCGATACAGTACACTTGTATAGAGCACACAAAAACCATCTGTTTAGAGGTTGTTGCGATGATTTCCGGCGTTTATATCTCTTGTTAGATTTTTTTTTCAAAATTGAGAATAGCCCAAAAGCACTAAATCGACTTGAACCACCTTGTTTAATCGAATTAGCGGAATTAGCTTAAAATTTGACAGAAGGCTAATTTTAGCATAAGAATTCTGGGCTGACCGGTTGAGTTTTTGATACCTACTTTTTGAAATCATAAAAGGGTCTATTGCTCATACCCCAGCCTACACCACGAGGAGTCAGGGATAGGAGTTGCTGGGCAAAAGGCTAAGTACCACTCAATGGGGTCTATTTTATTCCTTCAGGTAGACGAAGTATCAATGGTACGCATTGCCTAGCTTAAAACTAAACACATATAGTCAAATATTCAAAATTTATTAATCTTTCCATAATACGGAATATATGTACATGTCTGACAAAATTTAGCATGCTCATACTTTTCATATAAAGTTTGTGCATTATATGACTGATTTTGCACCATATACCCTATCCACATATAGCTACTCCGTACAACATACACACTATCGTAAGCCAAGCATCATTCCTCTATGACATCATGCTGAAATCGACAGAATAGTTGAAGCTCCCTTTTCATGCAGCAGTTAGTCTCGTTTTTAGTTGTTGTTCGCATCGATACCGGCAAGATGAGTGCCTACTACGGGTTATACATAGTTCTGAGCTTAGTATTCAAAATATTTGGAAGTATAGTCAAAATTTTGAGACTAAATGTGGCGGCGAATGCATTGAAGGCACACTTTAGTTGTCTCATTATTGGACTGTAAGTAGAAAGGTTTACATTTATTTATGATATGAATAGTCGTTCGTCGTTTTTTTGCTGCTAGAGTTTGTATTCACTGTTGAAAAATCATTGAAAAAAAGAAACGTGTTTCATTTATTAATTTTGAAAAAGGTGGGTATTGAAGTTGTGATGATGAGCCGGAACAGTAACCAACTTTACGTATTTGGCTTCCAGTTCACATTTCAGCATGTTATGAATTGTTATTGTTACTAATATTAAGAAAAAAATGGGGGCCGGGGGTAATATGGACACCCTAAGGAATCGCGTCAATATTGGGGACCTAAACCAGTTACGTGAATCTTAAATTGAAGCACTACGATGGCTTGAAGTCAATTTAGTGGAAATCAATCAAGTTTTGTGTTTTTTATGACAATGAAAATCAGGACGAAAAAATCCCGGTTTAAAAGTATGCGGGTTAAATGGACATAGTGTGTGGGTAAACGGACATGTTAAGAAGCTAAGCTTAAAACAATGAATTTAGTTGATGAATTGTATTCATAGGCTTAGCATCTATAAAATGTGCCTTTTGGAATAAAAATGTTGGATAATTAATAAACTATTGCTCACTCACAATGATTTTACTCAAAAAGCATGCCACATCAATAAAAATCACTCAAAAATGCAATTGGTCTGAACAAAACTCGGAAATTCGAATTTTTTAATGAATGCTTGGCGTTTTCGGAGGTGAATAATGAAAACTCCTCAAAAAAAAATCGGGGAAAAAATGAATGTATACTTCATACGGTCCCATATTACCCACATCAGAACGTGCCCGTTTTACGCCACCATGTTCCAATTTCTTAAAAAATATTTCGCTGCCATAATATGTTTCCCAAACTTTCCAGCAGTGCAGTCTTGGCAACAGGTGTGAATGAATGCCGTAAACTCAACGAAGAAGATAAGTTTGTAGATACGGATAGTAGGTACATTAAGTATTTTTCCTGCTGTTATCAGCAAGTTTGTACACCATAAGGGGTTATTCGCAATTACGTAACGCTATAGAAGGTTTTTTTCTTCATAAACATCATTAGAGAGACTTTCAGTTCAAGGCTGTGGATCATCTCAATGAAGAAATGAAAATTGTTTCCCTTTATACCCAAAGTAATATATATATCACAAACAAACAGACGTACCAGCTAGAATATTTTCATAAGAAATTAATCGCTTAGCTACTTTATCACCACCTCGTGTGTATGTTGCACAAAATGATGTTTAGTACGACAATGTCAACAGATGGTGCTAGATGTCGAATCTGATGGTAATCGATGCTGCAACTACCAATGACGACCATTCGTCTGTGGCATGGACGTCCTCACGTCCCGAGCCAGCTCACCTCTTCAAATCTCTCAGGGTCAGCACAACGTGCTGGGGAAAACTCACCAGTTTCACTTTCTATTCTCAACCTGGAAAACTTTCTTTCGGCGCACGCAATAAACTTTAAAAAAGTTTCAGTAAGCAATTGCTTATTTTTGATCAATTTCACGATTTATTGAAGAAAAGAAACTTCAGGCTCACTCACTGCTTAACAGATTCTGGATTTCTTGCTGAAGAAAGAAGGGAGAAAGAAGCATGAAAGTAGGAAGAAAGAAGAAAGAAAGAAGGAAAAAAGAAGGAAGAAAGAAGGTAGAAAGAAGGAAAAAAGAAGGTAGAAAGGAAGAAAGAAGGAAGAAGAAAGACATAAAAAGAAGAAAGAAACAAGGAAGAGAGAAGGAAGAAAGAAGGAAGAAAGAAGGAAGAAAGAAGGAAGAAAGAAGGAAGAATGAAGGAAGAAAAAAAGGAAGAAAGGAGGAAGAAAAAAGAAGAAATAAGGGAGAAAGAAGAAAGAAAGAAGAAAGAAAGGAAAAAGGAAGAAACCAGGAAAAAAGAAATAAGGAAACAAGAAGGAAGAAAGAAATAAGGAAGAGGGAAGGAAGAAGGAAGAAAGAAGAAAGAAAGAAGGAAGAAAGAAGGAAGAAAGAAGGAAGGAAGAATGAAGAAAGAAGGGAGTGTGTTTGTGTGTTTTGAGTGTTTGAACCCTTTAAGAAATCTTTTAAGTGACCTCGAAAAACCTGAATAACTTCTCCTAACTTTGACCAAATGCACGAGTGGTGCAAAGGGTAGAGTTGAAAGATCTCAACAGGATAAAACTGTAAATATACAAATTGATGTTCACTGATAAAAGTGTCAACATTCTTTCACAATTTTAGAACATTTAGATTTTAACTTGATTACTTAATATGGGACTCTTCCCCTATCAGTCACCCATACAAGAATTTGACGAAAAAACAATTATTGTTCTAAGGTGTCTATTTTTTAATATTCAATCTGTTGATAAATGGTTAGGTTAGAAACAATATTTATTTATTGATTGATTAGATATAAGATATTATAAAAAGGAGAACATAGTCTCCCCAAATTCTAAGATCGCATGCTTTGTCGAATTCCATAACAAAACTCCTTCATGAATACGCAGAGCAAGTCGGAAAACTACATATTTTATATGAAATATATTTAAAAAAATAACAGAGCACCTTCTACTTTTATCAGTCAGTTCTTGGAGTTGAATCAATACATCCCCTCCCAATATTGTAAAATTTTATTTTTTGCAGAACTCCAAAAAATCGATTATGTGTCAATGACAACAGTTTACCAATCGGCTTTTCATTTTTGGCTGCGAAACCCGCTGTTCATTTTTGGAAATCGGAAATTATAAGAGGTGATCAAGTATCTTCAGTCTCGCCTATTATGTTCAATGTATTCTGGTTGTGTGCCAGTTACATGCCTCGATATCGATAAATAGTGCCTATTTTTGGTGAATTCGGCCTATGCGCCTCGATGTAGCCAATGCCACAATACTGACAGACCACACGACGGGAACTGCGCGTCAATTTAATCATTGTAAAAAAGAAAAATAATATCATATTCTGTAACTGAATTATTTTGTACCTGACGAATGACAAATTAATTTGCCGTAAGAATTGGCGAATTGCAGAGCCACCCGCATCTTAGACACACACGTTGCTTTTATTGTTCAAATGCTATAACCAAGATTTGCTCCCCCACAGGAATGACAATCGCCCGAAGGAAGCTACCCCGAAAGATAGTGTTAACAAAACGGAACTCGATCATTTAGCAAAGATGGTTGAATGGTGGTGGGATCCCAAAGGACCGGTGAAAATGCTTCATACTTTCTATCAAGTGAGGTAAGTATAACTTGATAACCAAAACTATTTTAAAAGTAGCTATTATTAAACCTGTGGAAGCTTTCCAGGGTGCCTCTCGTCGTCGAAGGTCTGGCCGAAACAGGCCGAATCTCCAAAGTTAACATTTCGAAACCTGGTGCACTTAAAGGAATTCGAATTCTTGAAGCTGGATGCGGTGGAGGAATTCTTGCGGAAGACCTTGCAAAACTTGGGGCATACGTCGTTGGTGTGGATCCGGGCAAGGAAATGATCCGTCTGGCCAAAAATCATCTGGAAACCAAATCTAGCGAATTGATAAATCTAATCGAGTACCACGACGTTACTGTAGAGGAGCACGTGAAAGAGTTCGCTGGCGCGTATGATGCTGTCGTGTGTTCGGAAGTTTTGGAACACGTGGATGAAAAAGAAGCTATTCTGGAAGCATGCATCCGCTGTTTGAAGGTAACAATATTTTTCTGATAGCAAATGAAATTTAAACAGATTTTGTTCCTTGTAGCCTGGAGGGTCTTTGTTCATCACTACCGAGAACCGAACCATGCTGGCGTGGCTCTTTTTCATCATAATACCGGAGTACATTCTTAGTTTCTTGCCAAAAGGAACGCACTTTTACGAGAAGTTTGTCTCACCGAATACAATTTCCAAGCTAATCGTCAGATATGGATGCAAAACACGAAGAGTTCGAGGCTTTTTCTATGATCGAATGTACAACTCGTGGGGTTTTATCGATGATGACAGTTGCAATTATGGGTTGCATGCTACCAGGTGTTGATTTACTTCGGAATCCGTTTTTGACAGCAAAACATAATACGAATTAACATGATGCTAGGCCTATCATAGGTAGTATACCTGCTTACACCCCACCAACGTATGTCAGATTTTTGGACTTCCTGATAGGGCTGAACACGAAAGGCTGAAAAGTAAAAATCTTACATAAGGCTAAAATAACAAAAGGCTGAATAATATAATCAAAGTGAATTGCCTAGTAGCTTAGTGGGGAAAGCACCTGTCTAGCGTACTGGTTCGGTGGATTGAACCCCACCGAAGGAAGTGGCTACCCTCCAATACATTTTTCAAACTAAATCTTTCACATGTTGTGCAATTGCACAAATCGAGTTTCAGACATAGTAAAAGGCTAAAACTCGAAAGGCAGAAAATCGTGGAAGGCAGATTTTTAAAAAACTAAAAAATAATAATTCCAAAACCAAAAACTTTTTTTCAAAAATGGTGGCAATGCAAAAACATGCAAAATGATCGTAAAATGTTATCCATTCCCCTAAAGAGCTTTTTTGACTTTTTATTCTATCTTCTTTATTCCTTCCTATTTCTTCAATTTTCCTCTTTCTTTCTCCTTCTTTCTTCTACCTCCCTTTTTCTTTCTTCCTTCTTTATTCTTATTTTTTCTAGTTTTTATTCTTCATTCTTTACTCTTTACGTTTTATTATTTATTGATTTTTTTAAAAATATTTATTCTTTATTTTTTCATGTTTTTATTAATTATTCACTATTTACCTACTCAACTTGTACTCTATCGTACGTTTGAGATCCATTGCATCCCACCAATTTTACGTTTCACCCATCTGATACTTTACAGCCTTATGTGTTACAGCCTTATGAGTATTCATAAGGTTTTTCGTCTTTAAGTATTTCGTAGGATACCCCATATTTCACTACATTTTTCTATAAAACCTCAAAAAAATTGTTGGCATTTATCTAAGCTGTTAGATTTTTACAATTCTGCTTGGTTTCTTATTTCATAATAATTAACACCTTTTTTTATGTTGAGATTTTATACAGAATTTTAAGAGTTACTTGTAACTAAACACTCATTGAAAAACACCGTTATAATACTACTAGTTTTGATAAGAAAATTATTTTAAGCTTTTAGTGGAATGTATTCACTTGTCATAAGACGAGTTTGTACTATTCCATTTAATTCCACTACTTTATTGTACCTTCGACAAATACGTATTTCGACCTCAACAGTAAGGTCGTCTTCAGTGTCTCGCACTGGACTCGACTCAAGTACAAACTTGTCTTATGATAAGTGAACTATTAATTTGATATTTTTAATGGAATGGCATAAAACCTAAAATCTAAAAAAAATGACCTGAGCCAATGTTTAGGCTAAATCCAACCGCTGCTCAGGGTGGAGGTTTTTTACTTGGCCTTACGTGCTTAGAGGTGCTTAGGACAAATGAGTGCGTGAGAATCGAATATTGCCATAAGAATATGAAGGCGGCACAAATATTCAATTCCTTTTCTCATGAGGTTCCTAGGAATCAAAGTAGTTCCTTCCATGATAAAGTATTATTATTTACACCTCATGTTTTACAGTGACCAATTGCATTGACTGCTAAAAACATCATTTAGTAACAAAGAGAAATTGATGGGCTTTCAAAATGTATAAATCTACAAGGTTAAAATACTTCAAATTTCCATTTACTTCCGCTATATTCACTTATGTATCATAAGATACGTATTTCGTTTTCTACTTGAAAACTTCTTCAGTGTTTTGTTAATACGAAATGCGTATCTGATGATACATAAGTGAATATAGCGGAAGTAAATGGAAATTTGAAGTATTTTAACCTTGTAACATTTTCCCCTAAGACGCTCAATATTAATTATTTCATTATAAAACTAGTTCAACACTTTATTTTTTTCTTACATCTTTGTTTTAATGGGCCGCCATAACTAACGAATCAAATTCTGCGTACTGAGCGCTTTGCTTGATAATCTCCGAATTCAGTGTATGCTCCATCACACCAATCTTTATATCCATGTCGGAAATTTCCTCCTTGATTCTGAAAATTGCCTTCTTGATGTTAATCAATGGACCTAAAATTATATTTTGTCGTTATATATACGTTGTTATCGAATTTTCATGCATGACTTACTTCCATCCGTCATCGAGTTTCCACGCTGTTCCATCTGTATCTTAATGTTCTCCAACTCATTGGTGATTTTTGAAAGGTCGTGTTCCTTCTCCGTTTTCTCACCATCAATTGCTTTCATTTGATTGTGCACCTGGTTATACTCCACCAGGATACGCTTATACTGCTGAATCAGATCCTTCAAATCGTTGTTCAAGTGCTTTTCACGACTTTCAATTTTCTCCATCACGTAGCTGATATCCGTTTGCAACTTTTTCAGCTGACTGTCCGTTTCGTCGGTGGCACTTTCGATGTTTGACCGGAGGCTTCTCATTTGTTCCAGATGCGCCCGCCAATCGCGAGGGTCCGTTTTGACGACCACCTTCAACTGCGGCAGCACGCGTTCCAGTTCTAATCGCCAGTTTTCACTATCGGTCAGGGAATCAATTTTGTATTCTTTGTTGGTGATTTTGCGGTTTTTCGGATCGGAGAAGTTCAAATCGAACAACCCATTGCCTTCGTCGTCGCTTCCTTCGCTGGCTTCCGCCATTTGTTCTTCTTCGACTTTCTCCAAAATTATCTCCGAGTCATTTTCGATCAAATCTACCATCGGATCATCTTCTTTTCTGCACTCTGGTCGTTTGATTTGGAATTTGGTCAGTTTCAAGGCCTGCGTCGCAAGGCAGTCCATTATGTAGACGCAGATCGGTCCCGCTCCTTGAATGAGTTTGTTTGTTTGGAAATCTGTAGGCACATCCTAAAAAGTATTATTTTGTTCAATTAAAATAGTTTTTATTAGATAAGATAAGGAAATTATAAATGCTGTAAACTGAAAAATATATATGAATCATAGAAATAAATTAATATGAATTAATATATAAATGCTGTTAAATGTATTCCTCAATCACTGACAAAATATATTTTTTTAAATCAATGCATGATTTCATCGTACCGTAACCCGGGGAACTTTTATCGCAAGGGTATCATTAACCATTTCAAGAAATAAATAAATTAAAACTTTCTGTGAATACAATTACTTATTGTGAGTTAATCTTGTAATTAATCTTGACTAAATTCGCTGCTGAATGATATAACTTTCGCCTGAATTTGAAACATAAAATCAACTCACAGCAAGCTGTCGAATAGGTACTCAAACCACATATAATAACAAAACAAATTAAGTTTGTACCTATAATTGTAATAATTGTGTGTTGAGTATCTCATTTTCTTGTTTGATCCATATTTTTGTTTGTTTTTGGAGTGAACGTACTAAGTATACGAGAAAGTTAAAAAGATCAATGTTTCCCCGGATTACGGTACTACACAGAGGCGCCACGTTCCGAGTTGTGGGTAGGACAAATTGGAAATGTCGAATTGAGTCGGTTTCTGGTATTAGCTCTAGCTTAAATCGATTCGCACAAATTCGTGGGTGCTACAAGCCTAGACTTTGGTATAAGAGTAGCATCTCTTCCACCCGTTTCCACCGAGAACTGCATCCGTTACCACAGAGGTGCAGAGATCTCCATGACCTCTCAAAGGTGCCAAGGGAAGTTTTGGAGCTGTTAGTCTAGAAGGTATAACAGTAGGAATCGTTTCGGTATAACGTGAAACAAAGAAAGAACTAAGACAAACAGATTAAGAAAGGAAAGAGCTTGCGTTCGAACCCACGACATCCTGCTTGAAGCGGTTGCCACAAGATCACTGAGTTTGTCTCCAAAATCGATGCACATTTTACCAATATTGCGGATAAAAGCATAACATCGACTGTCCCATGTCCATCCCTATTAATATGAGACATATATGCTTAATCACTTAATCATTTCTAAAAATAACTTGACTTGACTTGAAAGGATCTTTACGGATAGAATACGGTACATAATTTAAGAAATTTTCTAATATTTTCAGGACAAATATTATTTTTCCAAGATTGTGTAAGGATTGTTCAGATGAATGACATACATCTTTGAATTCTTACGATTATTGAACACTTTTACAACCTGGTGGAGGTGGTCATGGATCACAGAAATTTGTATAAATATTCAATGGATTTAATAAATTTATTTGTTTCTTTTTATTAACATTCAGAAATGTTTAGGGATCTACTGATTCAAAGTAAACATCCAAGAAATCGTATGATTGTCTGACAATCTTTATGGGAGCTTAGAATTCATAACGGAGCAAATCTGTTTGTAGTTCTTTAGTTTGCAATGATTCTTTTGAAGTTTGTAGAAAACTTTTTTCCGTGGGCTTCTAATAATCCATTTAAGGACACTCCTCACGGAACCCAAAACTTAATGCATCGCAGCATGCGCGAAATAATAAAAATGACAGTTGTGCGTTACTTTCGTATTGAATTGTGTACCCTTGAAAACGCTAATGCATTTAGTTATGGATTGCGCTAGGATTGTCCTTAAACGTACTTTATTTATCATAACCTTCCAAATTTGCTGATGTTAACAACTATTATTTTACCTCTGGAAAATTTTTAGACCAAAGAGTTCGATCATTTAGAAGTTTGTCAATAACTCATTCCAGCGGCTGAATTCCAAAATGTCTAGTATGGTGAACTTCTAGTGCGAAGGTTTTCAACTCTGCCTAATATGTCGTGAAACTAAATGATTGATATTTTGTTATCTATTATAAGTTACTGCAACTAGCGCTTTAACTTCGTTATTAGTGGAATTCAAAGAATGACTTGTTAGGCAGAGTTGCAAACTTCACGCTAAAAGTCCAGCGTACAACACATATTGGAATTTAGTCTGTAGAATGAGTTATTGCCAAACTTTTAGATGATCGGACCCAGATTACTAAACGATCGAAAACATCCTTGCTTTACACATCCTGAGCGCTACCGGGAGTGCCTAAAGTCCTGAATTCAGTACTCTATTCCTTTAGAATCCCAGAAACGTCTATGATTATTCTAAAAACTCCGATTAACTTTGAAATCACCATTTGATAACATACATGCCAGTCAATGACTTCTTTGTTATTACTATAATCATGGGTAGGACAATGCTTTGACTGTCCCACCCAGGCAAATTCATGCGTAGGACATGTCCTACTTGTCCCACCAACTCCCGGCGGTACTACATATAGTTATTATAGCGAAGTTGCACGGTGGTTAGCGTTTGAGTGGTATTGCATATGTAAAAGTATTGATAAAACTATAATCGAAACTGAGCTTAGATTTCCAGTGAAATGTAATTATAGTTTTTAGACATAATATTGTATAACAAACATAAGTCACAACAAAGAGATATTTTCATACATAAAAGAAATATTGCATTGAAATATTGTCCTACATAAAGAAATATAAAAAAACGAAAAAAATGGAAAGCTAATTACAACATTAATACAATTAGTGTAGATCATATTTTTATATATGTATTTTTCATGTATTTGAGTATATTTTTTAGTATTCTATCCTGAATCAGTGAAAACTGGGTTTTTGCTAAAACTCATTGTAATGAAGGTTTGAAAAGAATATTTCCTTACTGTACTTTTTTTCCATATTCATTAATAACAATACTTATAAACAATATTTATAAGGCATATATTTTTTTGTTGTTGATGCAAAAATTATCTTACCATTTCCTGCAACACTCGGATTATTCTCGAAATGACCATATTGGGATCATCAAACTCCTGTGGTTGATCAAATGTTTTACCAATCTTTCGAATCAACCAGGCACATATCGACGTAAACATGAAGAACTGCTCACCGGGATTAAATGATTTCAGGAAATAGTAGCGATTGATTTGTTTCATTTTCATTTCTTTCAGCAACAGTCGTTCATAGTTTAGCAACTTTAGCTTCTCCATTAGGTCGTCTGCCTGGAAAGATGACACGTACGATGCACTGTTTTGATCGCGGTCCATAGCGAGCCCGTACTCATGTCGGAACATTTTTCGGTTTTATTTCTGGGGATTTACAATTCTACTTCTAGTATGAATTATTGTCATCAAATTCATGGAGTGGTGAACGTCTCTACGCCTCTACTAAATGGCCACAACAAATAATAGGTTTCCGTTGCTAAGGTTTAGCATAACGAATATATCACCGAATTACGGGTCGTAATGCGCATGAACAAATAGCACGCACGATAGCACGTGCCTTCCAGTACAGGCACATGAAGCAGCACGAATCGAAATCTGTAGAGTAAAACGACATTCAATGGTGGTGCTTAGCAAACTTATCTTAGATATTTAATTAATATTGAAGCGAATATCCTTCTTTATGTTGAAGTAGCCAAATGGAACGTTATTTAACTATTTAATTTACATCGCTTTAATTGTGCTTCTTATTATATGTATAACTAGCAGACCCGACGAACTTCGCTTCGCCTAAAATTGATTAGTTCTCGAGTTTTGCAGAAATTTCGGTTTCATTTGTATGAGAGCCCCCCTTTCGAAAGGAGGGAGGGGTCTCGAACCATCTTAAGAACCTTCCCCGACCCCAAAAACCTCTGCATATAATTTTTTACGCCGATCGGTTCAGTAGCTTCGGAGTCTATAAGGTTCAGACAGACAGAAATTAATTTTTATGTATATAGATAAAACACAATACAATAAAAAATACCGCAAAACACGAAAGGAAGGTGGTTTGCACATACCAAGGCGGCCGCTGAAATCGAAAGATCAGTTCCCATGCTGTTTATTCTTCTCCTTATCAGCTTATCACTTATCACTTAGCATTAAACAATGGACATTTACACAACACCCAGTGGACCAGTGAAGAATTTTTCACTTGTTTTCACAAGTTGTCTTATACTAGGGCTGGAATCTAAATGCACCTAGATGACTGACGCCACCAACCACACGACCGTGAAGCACACCAAAGACATAAGGAAGTTCGTTCGTCACCAAAATTATTCTAGGCCTAAGCATGCTTGAACAAAAAATCCACTTAGGGTAGAATACGGCATTGGCAGGGTGCGACAGTTGTTGACAACCTCAACAATATTTGCGTTTTTCAGCAAACATACACTATTTATGAACATAATTTCGATCCAATCACACAATTTCAAAGTAAGCATTCATTCGAATAAGTTGTTTGTGTAGAAGTAGTAATATTTGAGGAACTGTTAACCGAAACAAATGTGCCCCAACGAAATCCTTGCCATTATTGCATTGCCCAAGAAAGCATTACACGAATAGCAAATCTTTACTTAGGGGAGACAGGGGAGACTTGATTTTCTGATTTCCGATGTATTCCATACAGACGATTTCCACACAGACTCTCTAAGAAATATAGTACTTTACTGATATATGACAATCCCTAAATTATTGTTGTTATTGATACACAATCGATTTTTTAGAGTGCTGTCAAAAATCGACTTTTAAAATATTCGGGGGAAATTGATCCCTCTCCAAGAACTTGCTTTGATTAAATTAAAAAGGTGCCCTCAGATTTTTTAAATATTTTTCCTTCAAAATACGCGGAATTTTTGAATTGCTGTGCGTATATATGAACGATTTTTGTTATTGAACTCGACAGCACATGCAACTTTAAATTTTGGGGATATTATATGATATCTACGAAATAAATATTTTTTCCTGCCAAACCTTGATCAAATCTGTTAAATCTACAAAAAATTAGAAGCCTGAGAACAGATTTATATTTTTTTGAATCTTTTCGCCAAATTTTTGTATGGGTGCACCTAACATATAGCCATGTTTGCCGTGGAATGTGGTCCTTCCCTGATTTTGGAACGCTAGCGAACCTAGTGGTGGAAGTCAAGCTTTTCTCAACAACGAATATAAGCAAGAGCAGCAGCGCATGCTTTTCTGTTTCTTTTTTTCGCCTTGGATAGATGGGAGGGCCGTTCGTCGATTGTTGATACACAAAGAGTTCACTTTGAATTTTTCTGTTTGTTCTATGATGTCTATCTGTTTTGTGATAGGTGACTTGTGGGTGGATCAAGTGTCTCCACATTGAGGCAATAATTTCAAAACCAAAAATCCTAAAACATTGATGGAATGTTGACATTTTCATCAATACAGATCATTAAGCATATTTATGGCTTTGTGCTGTGAAAAAAACGAAAGCATTTGGTCATTGTTATGAAAAGTTGTTCAAATTTGGCGTGGCCAATAAAAAAATCTTTAGGAAGGTCAAAACATACAAACCGCCCTGCAGAATAAATAAGGTTTCATTCATTTCATTTATTTAGTCTACATCTAAACAGATAACACTGAATCAATAATTTGACGCCACAATACACGGTTCGAGGCCGCATCTCTCCATCCTCGGATACGCCCCACGCTCGCCAAGTCGTTTGCACCTGGTCTGCCCATCTCGCTCGCTGCGCTCCACGCCGTCTCGTACCTGCCGGATCGGAAGCGAACACCATCTTTGCAGGGTTGCTGTCCGGCATTCTTGCAACATGCCCTGCCCATCGTCTGAGTTCGCCGTAGAGCTGGGCGAGCTCATGGTTCATTCTTCGCCGCCACACACCGTCTTCTTGCACACCGCCAAAGATGGTCCTAAGCACCCGTCTCTCGAATACTCCGAGTGCTTGCAAGTCCTCCTCGAGCATTGTACATGTTTCATGTCCGTAGAGGACAACCGGTCTTATGAGCGTCTTGTACATGACACATTTGGTGCGGTGGCGAATCTTTTTTGACCGCAGTTTCTTCTGCAGCTCGTAGTGAGCCCGACTTCCACAGATGATGCGCCTTCGTATTTCACGACTGACATTGTTATCAGCCGTTAGCAAGGATCCGAGGTAGACTAATTCCTCGACCACCTCGAAGGTATCCCCGTCTATCGTAACACTGCTTCCCAGGCGGGCTTTGTCGCGCTCGGTTCTGCCCACAAGCATGTACTTTGTCTTTGACGCATTCACCACCAGTCCAACTTTTGTTGTTTCACGTTTAAGGCAGGTGTACAGTTCTGCCACTTTTGCAAATGTTCGGCCGACAATGTCCATGTCATCCGCGAAACAAATAAATTGACTGGATTTGTTGAAAATCGTACCCCGGGTGTTACACCCGGCTCTCTGCATGACACCTTCTAGCGCAATGTTGAACAACAGGCACGAAAGTCCATCACCTTGTCTTAGTCCCCGGCGCGGTTCGAACGAACTGGAGTGTTCGCCCGAAATCTTCACACAGTTTTGCATACCATCCACCGTTGCTTTGATCAGTCTGGTAAGCTTCCCAGGGAAGCTGTTTTCGTCCATAATTTTCCATAACTCTACGCGGTCTATACTGTCGTATGCCGCCTTGAAATCAACGAACAGATGGTGCGTTGGGATCGGTATTCACGGCATTTTTGAAGGATTTGCCGTACAGTAAAGATCAGGTCCGTTGTCGAGCGGCCCTCAACGAAGCCGGCTTGATAACTTCCCACGAACTCATTCACTAATGGTGACAGACGACGGAAGATGATCTGGGATATCACTTTGTAGGCGGCATTAAGGATGGTGATCGCTCGAAAGTTCTCACACTCCAGCTTGTCGCCTTTCTTGTAGATGGGGCATATAACCTCTTCCTTTCACTCCTCCGGTAGCTGTATAGTTTCCCAGATTCTGACTATCAATTTGAGCATGAAAGTGGCTAGCTTTTCCGGGTCCATCTTGATGAGCTCAGCTTTAATGCCATCCTGGCTGGTTGGCTTCCATCGTACGCTGAACTGACGTAGTCATCTCCTCCGTTGCCTTGACTTTTACTGCCTGTACTCTCAGCGCCATTCAAATGTTCCTTGTAGTGCTGATTCCACCTTCCGATCACCACACGTTCGTCCGCCAAGATGCTTCCATCCTTATCCCGGCACATTTCGGCTCGCGGCACGAAGCCTTTGCGGGATGCGTTGAGCTTCTGGTAGAACTTGCGTGTTTCTTGAGAATGGCACAGCTGTTCCATCTCATCGCACTCCGCTTCTTCCAGGCGGCGTTTCTTCTCCTGAGAAAGGCGGGTCTGCTGTCTCCGCTTCCGTCTATAACGTTCCACGTTCTGCCGGGTACCTTGCTGCAGCGCGACCGTCCGCGCTGCGTCCTTCTCCTCCAGAATCTGTCTGCACCCTTCGTCGAACCAATCGTTCCGTCGACCAAGATTTTTTTATGTACAAGTTATCCGACTTTTTTTATTATGTCTTTATTTGTGTGTTTTTTTTAAATTTTACATTAAGTTCAACACAAAAGGTTATTAGGCTCATGGGTTATCCGACTTGTCAATATCCCCAACTCAGCCATCTTGGATTTTTGTATGGAATTTATGCTCGTTTGTTTACGTTTTGCACTGAAAATGTATGTTTCCCCCCCGCGCTGGTTATTCCCATCTACTGACGAAGTCGGATAACCTGTACATAAAAAAATCTTGCCGTCGACTTCGTCCCACATACCCGACGTTGTTCTCCGCTGCGTCGTTAATGGCTGCTTTGACTGTATTCCAGCCAGGCATTGCAAACCATCCCATCATTTGATCTTTTGAGCAAAGATACTGATGAAATGATGGGATATCGATCTTAGTTATCCATCCGCTCAGTAAACAAAGTGCAATGTTCGTCATGGAGAAACATTTTTTCACAGTTTTTGTTGTAGCAACACCTTCGCAACGCGAACAAACCCCGAACTGCGCTGGCTATCCGGATCATCATTAAACGCTCAAATGATAATATCTTTCCAGAGTGCTCTTTGATTAGAGATAATATCTTTGCAGAAGCAAAGATAATATCTTGTGCTCAGATGATATTGCAATGCCTGATTCCAGCAGTCCTCAAGTGGGGCCCCAACGACCTCACCCTTTTCCGGCAACGCTGTCTCGAGATGCTGCGCGTATGCAGTGGCGACATCAGGTTGCTTCAGTCGCTCTAGGTCGCACCGCGGCGGTCGTCGGTACCGAACATTGTTGATGACGGATAGTTTTGGGCGCAGTTTAACCATCACCAGATAGTGGTCAGAGTCGATTTTAGCACCACGATATGTCCTGACGTCGATAATGTCGGAGAAGTGTCGTCCATCAATCAGAACGTGGTCGATTTGTGTTTCTGTCTGCAGTGGTGATCTCCAGGTGTACCGATACGGGAGGCTGTGTTGGAAGTAGGTGCTGCGAATGGCCATATTCTTGGAGGCGGCGAAATCAATTAGTCGTAGGCCGTTTTCGTTCGTCAGCCAGTGAGCGCTGAACTTTCCAATAGTCGGTCTAAACTCCTCCTCTTGGCCAACCTGAGCGTTCAAATCTCCTATGATGATTTTGACGTCGTGGCTTGGGCAGCTGTCGTACTCACGTTCCAGCTGCGCGTAGAATGCGTCCTTATCATCATCAGTGCTTCCGGAGTGTGGGCTATGGACGTTGATTATGCTGAAGTTGAAGAACCGGCCTTTGATCCTCAACCTGCACTTTTTTAGAAAAAACTGTTGTTCTACATACGACAGTATAGACCGCGAAAAGCTATGAAAAATTAAGGATGACGCGCGATACAACAGTGTCCCCGCGAAGCTTACCAGACTGATCAAAGCAACGGTGGATGGTGTGCAAAACTGTGTCAAGATTTCGGGCGAACACTCCAGTTCGTTCGAATCGCGCCGGAGACTTAGACAAGGTGATGGACTTTCGTGCCTGTTGTTCAACATTGCGCTAGAAGGTGTCATGCGGAGAGCCGGGTGTAACAGGCGGGGTACGATTTTTGTACGATATTTGTTTCGCGGATGACATGTACAAGACGCTAATAAGACCTGTAGTGTCAAGAGACGGGTACTTAGGACCATCTTTGGCGGTGTGCAAGGAGACGGTATGTGGCGGCGAAGAATGAATCACGAGCTCGCCCAGCTCTACGGCGAACCCAGTATCAAGAAGGTAGCTAAAACCGGAAGGGTACGATGGGCAGGGCATGTTGCACGAATGGTGTTCGGTTCCGATCAGACAGGTACGAGACGGCGTGGAGCGCAGCGAGCGAGGTGGGCAAACCAGGTGCAGAACGACTTGGCGAGCGTGGGGCGCATTCGAGGATGGAGAGATGCGGCCTCGAACCGTGTATTGTGGCTTCAAATTGTTGATTCAGTGTTATCTGTTTAGATGTAAACTAAATAAATAAAAATAAACTAAATACAACACCAATCGCGTAGCTTCTTTTAGCTAGCATGTGTACTCCTGCTGAAAAAATCACAAAATTGAGAAACAAATAAAATTTCTCTTTATCGCTTTGTTTTTGATAATTAATTTATTAATCATTAATAAATTTTATTCATACAATACTTCTCAAATTAAGCGCTTAAAGGAAGTCACTGTACATCTTCACCACACTATTTCAAGCGAATGTGTTGGTAGCAGCTCAAATCAGCCGGCCATCAAAAAGCTAGTTAAGCATCTTACACGCAAGGCACGAACACATGGTCAACCAACGACGACGGCGCGTTCCATTCCGATAAACTGAAGACGCAAAAATGCCTTCCAGACCAGAGCTTCTCCAGTTGGGTCCGGTGATCTGAAAGCGCTTCTTGTTAACCTCCAGTCCGGGCGGGCTATCGTCGAAGAGTAAAGGATTCCCTCAAGAGAGAACCAAAACAACTCGTTAGCGATCCCGCGCGCGTGCTATGAGACTTTGTCGACGTCCGTTGAGAGAACGCAACAACATATTGTGAGAGGGTGGAATATCCATGCGGGCCCGCGCGTTTGGTTGTTTCGGATAGGTATCTTGCACCGAGGCGTAGACTGGGCTCAGTTCCTCGTGAGAGTTCGCCATCGTCGCAGGTAGATGTAGTTTCTACGCGAGTCGGAACGGTCACGCGGTTGGATTTATCAGTCGCCAGTGCAGCGGAATTTCATGTTATGCGATACAGCAAACATTCGGATTTTGGCGAGTTTTTATCTGAATTATGATAATTCCTACACGGTTGCGTCGCTTATTCCGTTCGTTCGATTTTGTGCACGAAATTGTGGTTTTTTAATTAATTTATTCTCTATAAGGTGGACCTGCTGCCGTTCGGTGGTTGGCAGAGTTTTTATCAGCAATAAAGTGACTTCGGGAGGGCAGGGCCCCTCATTGACGGCGGTGTGTCGCATGACGGCAATTACGATAGTGAGGTGACAATTATCGCGTAAACAGCTGGCTTATTGGTATGGTTTTTGTCTGGAAGTGAATGAAACTGTTTACCTTTCGGTCGGAAACGCAGTTGAGATGATTTTTTAATGCAGATTGAATCTATCATCATATACTGTACGAAGCTAAAATTGACTATGCTTAATTTTTTTTCGTACGATCAGAACTTTCCATTCGAATTACAATTAAAGTCGTTATTTTTTCTTGCGTGACGTTTAAAATACTCCATTCAATGAATTGGCATGACACCCTCGTAGACCACAGTTTCGCGGCTTAAAATATGCTGCTGCATAGTCGAAAGGCTTCGCCACTCTTGATCACGTTCATGAAAAAGGTGTGTGATTAATCACGTATTCATAATGCATTTGAATCGTGAACATGTGTTGCGATTGACTTGTCGGTCATAATTCCTTGTCATAAACGACTAATTTGCATACGTGCCTCTTCGGATAGCGATTCCCTGCGCGGTCTTGGTCAATGTGTGAGATGTGGAGCGGATGGACGCGCATAAATATTTGTTGGAAAATTAGCATAAAACTGGGATGGATAAATAGATTTTTGAAATGGTTCGACGTTCACGAATCACGTCAATAAAGAATTACTCGGCTTCCATCGAGGCGAGTCGATTTCGAGTGTCTACGCGCGTGATCCGCAATATCTGCACCCTGTTGTTTACGCATCGACGGAATTGGATGAATGTTTGCTAGCTTCGATATCCAGTGGGAAAGAATGTAAAATTTAACGAGATTTATTTATAAAGTTGAACCATGATGAAATGTTGCGATACTTGCGCGTGCTAGAAAAAATAAGCAATTTTAGCTTCTGTAGTATAGGCAATCGCTCAACAGGTGGCCTCCTCCGACCCTAATGTAAACAACGATGTGCAAGTCCTGAGCAGACCGGGACTATTTTTACGCGAAAATCTGTGGGAATCGGATCAAGTGTATTTGCGGAATGAAAAACCCAACTAAGGCAGACGCCAAAAAATGTTGTTTTTTCCAGCAAACTCGAATGTGACCGCGGACGTGAATTACAACAAATGATCGCATAACAAGGGAAGAATATCGGCCGAAAAGAAACGAGAAGATTATTAAAGAAGAAAGGAAGGTTGTTTCATAGTGGTGTAGAGAGGAAAAGTTTCACGTTTCGACGAGGGACGAGAGCGTGCACTGTTATATCGGTGGTTGGATGGTATTATTTTTATGAGACGAACATTGATGCTGTGTTGTTCTCTCGTATGCTGGAACCGTCCGGATCTTATTGGAGAAGACGAGAGACTCTTCCGTATGAAACACTCAAAACTGGAATGTGCTGTGAAGTTGTAGCGGCACCGATCTCCAGGGGATTTCTCGCGTTTATTGCTGTCTTCGATACGAATTGAAGGTGAAGGAGATTCAGCGAAAAAGATCAACAAAATAGTGAAAACATTACGAGCATAATCCTAACTGTGACAGCCACTCGTTGCGAGCAAACGAGTGTGAATATAAAAGCTTTTAAATAAGATTAAAATTCAATCGATTGGTGCATTAATTGTAAAGTACTCTCAACGGATTTGATTGAGTGGATGGCGGAGATTCCCCCGCATGTTCAATAATCTTTCGATCGGAGTGTTATTCATGGATCGCTTTCAGCGCTGGAACTCAAACCACAATATGGCCAAGGAAATCGTGTTACTGATATTGTTGTTTGGCTGCAACCAAGCATTGTCTACGTCAGACTTTGCCATCCAACGTACGTGTGAGCCCATCAAAATAGAACTGTGTCGAGGAATCGGATATAATGAAACATCGTTACCCAACCTTGTGGGTCATGAACTGCAAACTGATGCAGATTTTACACTACAGACCTTCTCCCCCTTGATCCAGTACGGTTGCAGTAAGCAGTTGAAATTCTTTCTGTGCGCAGCCTACGTCCCCATGTGCACTCCAAAAGTTCCAATGCCTATTGGACCGTGCCGGGGTTTGTGCCTCACCGTGAAAACTCTGTGCCATCCTATCCTGCAAGGATTTGGATTCCCATGGCCGTCGGCTCTTGACTGCAATCGGTTTCCGGAGGAGAACAATCATGAGCACATGTGCATGCAAGGTCCCGGCGAGCCAACTGATGGTGTTATTATGATCTCCAAGAATGATCGTCCCTCGTGCCAAGGACTGATCAAATCGCACCTGTATGTGCGATTGAACCGATCGGGGCGATGTGCACCGCTTTGCGAGGCCGATATCATGTTTGAACAGAACGAGAAACACTTCGCGGAAGTGTGGCTTACATCTTGGAGTGTGGCCGCCCTCTTTACGGCAATCATAGCAACCCTCTGTTTGATCCTGTCGACCAAACGCTGGGACAAAATTCTGATGCCGCTGGTCATTAGTCATTGCCTGGTCACAGTCGGTTGGGCGGTTCGCTGGCTGGCCGGTCGCAACGCAACCGCTTGTGGCTATGATACACAACTTCCGGGCGTCTCGCTTCTGCTAACGGATGGCCTTATGACGGCGCCATGTGCGGCCACGTTCCTGCTGCGATACTACTTCGGCATGTCGGCAGCTGTTTGGTAAGTCATAAAATTCAACCATTTCCCATTTATTACTTGTAACGAACCTCAATATATCAACCGACCGTAAATTTTCACAACGAGCATGAGCGTTCTCTGTGGCTCGGTTGCTCGCTGGGACACTTAACTATTTTCGAAAACTTAAATGTGCGTGCGTACGACCGATAATTAACTCTTTTTAATCATTCTACGAGGACTTGAAAAACGACGGCATCTTTTCGTCAAGTGGCAAGCAGATATATCTTTTCACCCTACATGCAACCAGCTGAGATTCACGGAATGAAATCGACAAAATGCAAGACGAGCAATCGTGTGTACTTACAACTGCACTCGCTCGTCAGTCAGTCAGTCAGTCAACCGGTCGATGCCTTTGGTGGCGAATTGTGCGAGGATCATTAACAACAACGTATACTCTGTACCTACTTTTATTGGAATCTCCTCTCGACTTACTGCTGCTGACTGTCTGTGGGCCTTGCGCCTGTCATTTGCCGTTCGTCATCTTCGTCATGCCGTTTTCGCTTCGGTTATTACATGTGGCCATTAAAATCTGACGTGCGCATCAGCCGAATGTAATGAGCGGCGAAATCCGCAACCGATCTCGTTAATTTCGGAAGGTTTTTGAAATTTTCCTAGCTGGGATGTGTGGCGTAATGCACTCACAAACCGCGCAAAGGCGATCGGTGATGCATCGCACTACCCTTTCGGTGTTTTCATGGGTTATGTTGACTGCATGGGGTTGCTAAACAGAGGAATGCGTTGCGGTGCAGTACGGCTTGAGTCGATTCCGGTCAATTTGCTCGCATTATTAGGTGAGCTAAAGTGGATTATGGGTTGTACAACTTTCCTACTCTGGCTTAACGTTAATCAATTTCAACATTTAGTTTTTTTGTGATCCCTCGAATCTAATCATGATTCGCGAGTCAGAGTATGCACCGTTGTACAATTATGAAGTATGAACCTCTGATGGAATTTTAAAGCCAGATGCTTTGCTACTGTAATATTGATCATTAGTTCGATTAAGCCAGGTTTCCCAGTGAGTTATGAGGATCTCTTAAATAGTCCGCTGGGACTCCAGATAGCCTTGAGATAAAGGTGCAGGATAGACAATTCGGAGTTTTTAAATTTCTTGGTCCGGTCTAGGATATTTTCGGGAGGAAAATTGCAAAATTAGATAAATTTGCCCTTGGAAATTCAGATGACGGATTTCTCTTTGAAAATTCAAATGATCCTTGAAGAAGGATCCCTTTATTAATTCAGACAAACTTCCCTTTGAACATTCAGACAACTTCCCCTTTGAAAGACCTGTCGAATTTCCCTTTGGAAATTCAAATGAATTTTCTTTTGGAATATCAGACGAATGTCTTTTTGGAAACTCAGACAACTCATCATCAATTCATCGAAAAATTACACCGGAATTTTCTTTGAGAATTCTTATGGAAGCTTCGCCGGGAATTTCTATGGAAGTTCTTCAAATAATTCTACCAGAAGTTCGTCCAGCAATTTCTCCAAAAGGTCGTCCAGGTGTTCCTTCAGAAGTTCCTCCAGCAATTTCTCCGGGAGTTCGTCCAGGAATTGCTCCGAAAGCTTCACCATTTCTCCGGAAGCTACGCCAGAAATTTAGAAATTCCTCCATTAATTCCTTCATGAATTCCTTCGTAAGTTCCCTCAGGAACTTTTCAGAAAGTTCTTCCAGGTATTGCTTCACAAGTTCCTTCAGGAATTCCTATAAAAAATCCCCCTCTCCAAAAATTCTTTCAGAATACCTTCAAGAATTTCTTCAGAAGTTCGTCCAGGAATACCTCTACAAGTCCCTCCAGAAATTCCTTTACAAGTTTCTCCTGGCATTCTCCCGGAAGTTCGCCAAGAAATTCTTTTGAAAACTTCTCCAGGAAGTTCGCCAAGGAATTCTTTTGAAAACTTCTCCAGGTTCTTCGTAACTTCCTCCTAGGTTTCTTCTGGAAATCCCTCCAGGATGTTTGACAGAAGTTCCACCAGGAATTTATTTGGAAATTCATCTGAGAATTTTTCCGGAAGTTCCTTCAGAGCTTCACCCAAAAACTTTTTTTTAGGAATTCCTCCGGAAGATACTCCAGGACATTCTTCCAAAGTTTGTCCGAAACTTTTTCTTGAAGCTTCTCTGGAAGTTCCTTAAAAAATCTAAGAATTCTTAGGAAGGTTCTGTAGTAGACACGATTAGGTCTATAAAGTTTCGAAAAAAAGTGATTCACTGTACTGCATTTTGGTATTGGCAATCAGTTAAATTTGAATATGCTTTTTGTGTATTTCTTTCGAATGGGTAGCAAGCTACCTTAGTCGGAAACATTTCGAATAGGTATTCGTGTCCAAGCGAAGAGCTTATCAGTTTGCTGAGTACAAACAGACGAGCCTAGTAATCTTGTCTTGGTCACGACAGACTCCGCCAGGAATTTCTGGGGACATTTACCTAGAACTACTAACGGGAGTTTGTTCAGCAATTTCTCTAAAAATTCGTCCAGATATTCTTCCAGGAGTTCCTCCAGCAATTCATCCCTGGGAAATTCGTTCAGGAATTCCTCAAGAAATTCGTTAAAGAATTTCACCTTAAGTGCCTCTAAGAACTTCTCTAGACGTTCCTCCAAAAAAATATTAAGGAATTTTTCTATAAATTCCTCCAGGAATTTCTTAGGAATTTCTCTGGTTGTGGAAGCTATTTCAGCTCATGAAAGGTTGGTGCATTATTTACTATAAATCGTTTGTAAAAGCCGTAAGGTATGCAATTGCTGCTGCAAATGAAAATCGTAAGCTGTATTTTGGCAACTGGTGCTCCAATAAGTTTTGGTTAATTGTGGAAACTGTGAATTTAATATGAATGTTAAAATAGTGTGATTGTTATCCGTTCATCTAATATGCGAAAATTGGTAAGCCAAATAAGAAAACTACTTTATTGGGCTAAAGATAAAAACTCGTGCACAGCCTGCCTGCTTAAGTGGCTGTTACAAAACCGAGTCAAAGTGATTTTCCACGCAAGTTTATTGCGTTTATCAGTCTAAGAAATGCATGAATTCAGCGTAATGTAACTAAAATATGCTTTTTAGAGAATCAGCGCTAGATATCTCCCTGTAAAACGATGTATTATCGCTGAATTATTAATTTATTTGGGTTATGAGACAACGTTATATCCCAGACTAACATTACCTCTCGTTACCCTATGAACTTTTTTTTTAAGAATTTAATTTTTTCTTCGATGTCCTTGAAAAATTTTTAATCGTTGGTCACTACTTTAACAAAATTGATATCTCCTGCTTTACTCTCATTCACAAACAGAAAAACGGATTTATTGAACCGATTTGTTTGCATTCGTTGCATTCGACAGAGAATCGTTTCCCATTGTTTCGTATTGAAAATTAGTCAGATCGGACTATGAGATCAAACGTTATGGCTAAAATGATTTTTAAACAAAACCACGCTACGAAAATCTCACTTAAGTTATTATAATTTAGCCACGTGTTTTTGTCTTTCTCGTATACTAACTATACGGAAATACTTTTTTTTTGCCTTTCTCGTATACAAAGTATACGTAAAGGCTATAGGATCACTCCAAAACCGAACTTTTGATAAAAGGCTCGGAGACCCATAGTGTTATATACAGGGCTGACAATCGTCATCGTCATAGCACGAAATGCCACGGTAGCGACGAGTTGCAGTGTCTTCATTGCTACTCTAGCTTTCGTCGTGTAACCAAATCGTCCTGACGACATCGAAGAACGAAGACTTCATACCGTTATTCTTCAAGGGGCAGCTGCCATGCGAAGATTTTTACTAATTCTTTGTAATAATGAATTTGAAGCAACGTATGAAAGCGTTATGAATGTTATCGATACATTTACATTACCAAATTTCCTACTATTTGTTTATTTGAGACGCTATTATGTTTTTAACCAGTCCGTCTATAATGACGTGCAATAAATTGTGTGAAGAAGTGACGACGAAAATCGTCATAACTTTTGGCTGCGCGACTATCGTCGTGGTACGCATGCGGCGCGAAGAAAACAAATAGGTGTTGCGTCGTGCAATGTTATGACGAAGACTAAATTTTTTTCGCTTTCTTCATACGACGAGAATGACTATTGTCAGCCCTGGTTATATACCAATCGACTCAGTTCGACGAATTGAGGTGATGTCTGTATGTGTGTGTGTGTGTGTACAAAAATGTGAGACACGCTTTTTGGTACTTAGCATTATTCGATTTGGTCACAACAAGTTGCAATCGACGCGGATTGCGGTCTAGTTGTTTCCTATTGAAAATTGGCCCGATCTGTCATTGCGTTCCAAAGTTAGTGAAAAAACATTGTTTTCTGCCCTTGGGAAAAAAATTCCAAAAACGAAAAAAATATTTTTTTTTTCATAGATTGCAGCAATACATTCAAATGACCGCAAATGCATATGAATTGATGGAAAAAGTAAAATCTATCCCCCTAAAGTGCTATTTCGACATCTCTTATGTGTTTTTCTTATTTTTAATACGCGAGAAAGGCACCACCACGCTAGGTGGATTGATCTGGGTTTTTTAAATTATAGAACGCGTATGTGATCTATCCTTATCATGTAATATTTATAATTGAGCGGGTTAGAAGCAGAGGGGTGTAAGTGACATTTTGGTCAAAATTGAGTTGACTTGAGCAAAAAATGCTTTGGTTCTAGAGCTTTGCGGAAATATGTTGATATAGTTTGTACGTTGTTTAGAAAAAAAAGTAAAAATTTACAAAAAATTGTCATTATACAATTTGTATGAAGCGGAAAAATATTGAAAAACTTCAAACACATTTTTCCAAAAACTAACTTTCTGTTACTAACACCCCTTTGCGTTTGAACCCCTCGATGCCCGCACTTGATTTCTATAATATTTCATAAGCTGCGCTTCGCTTAAAATTGATAAAATTCTAAAGATCTCTCGCAACAGGATTCTTTTTGCAGGTGTAAGACTCGTGGACTTGGGCTATGTACTGAAATGGATATGTGCTTTGAATACGCACCACAGAAGCACTTGCTCAACGCCGAAATTCATTCCTTTCAAGGAAACAACTTTGTGCAAGAATTTGTGTATAGGTTTCAACGATCACGTTGCGGTACACAGAATCCGGTACGACTTATAACAGAACAACAGAGGATCCGGGTAGAAAGCAAGTGATGCGGAAGTCCTGCGTATAAGCCTCTATCGAGACCAGTGAAGCATTTGTGCGCGCATGGAAGAATTCTTATCCAACCTTGGAGTTCCATGCATGTGCTTCGAGGCGTATGCGAAAACCGTGATGGAGATGTTCAATACTGTCGAAAAAACAAAATGAATCCATGAAACGTGCCGTTTCTGAAGAAAAGGTTTAATCTGACAAGGATGAAAATGGAACCCCTTGTACAACTGCATATTTCGATGATAGTTGGCCGATTCGATCATATGGAAACAAATATTTTTCTCGATCTTTGAACACCAATCGAAAAAAAATCTCTATAGCGATACGCGGAGTACCTTCTGCATGGGATGCTTCATCAACAAACGCGATAACAAGAATAAAGAACATCGATGCTTCGTAAACCATACTGGATCGGCAGGATCTATTGAACCAGCCATACTGGTTGACGGATTCAAATCGCTGCTGGAGGACGGGGCAAAAATCCGAATGGTAGTCGGTGACGGGGACTCAAATGTGTTTGATATTCTTACGGCGAGGAGCTTCAGAAAGCAAATTGCAAAAACCACGCCATTAAAAGTCTTAAAAAAGCGTTTCCATTCGGTTAAGCATCAAATATAATTATGCTAAAATGTTTATAAATTTAGGTAAACATTTATTTCCATTATTTTGAAATTGCAGATTTCAGGAAAAAGTGAAAACGATATTCCTCGCTCTATGTTACGGAGTAAGATCGGGGCAACTTGTGCTTGCGCCCACTCAGCAATAATGCATTGTGTGGATAAGGATGGATGGAATAAACGTTCAAGTTGTGTAGGACTCCGTCATGATTTTGGAAACACATTTTTGGCGTGCATGATGGATGTCGAACGTACTACAGCTCGAAGGATCAGCTCGGAAATGTTGGCCAAAGCGACACACTGACAAGTGAAACCAACGTCTTCAATTCAGTAGTGAGAGATATTCTATATTAACTTTGTATTCCCTTCTCATGCTGTTGTGGTATCATAAGACGGGAAAGCAGTTATAATAATATACATAGCTGGAACAAAGTTAATTGCCTACATTATGGATAAAAATCCGTCGTTTGAAGCGTACCGAATTTCAATCCGTAATGTAGGCAATTACCTTTGATCAGAGCCGTAGCGTGGATTCCCAATGCCCTTAGCAAAATAGGAACCTTGCAGAGTCGTGGACATTTTTGGGGTTCTTCATAAGTAATCTATAAAAACATCCAGAATGGGCTGGAAGATCATAAAAATTGCTGAAGGCTCTTACAACTCATACTACCTTCATAATGTCCTAGCACTCAACTTAAGGAACCGGCGAACTCGAAAGTACAGCTCGGAGAAGAGGGATTCAAAAATCGTGACAAATCTCATACAGTGAACTCTCCCTTACTCGATATTGAAGGGACCATCGAGTTAGGGAGGTATCGAGTTAGAAAACACATTTATATTATTCTTCCAAAATATCAAACACTTTTCATTACATGTAGGAATATGGTTTAATGTCATTTGACAGAATGGCCGAATGCCGTTTGGCAGAATAGTTATAATTTATTACCCTATTCCTTCCCCTCGGATATGTTACCTTGCCGCGGTGGGCCGGTTTACACCATTAGCACTGATATGGCAAGCAAAGACATATCCTGTCGTGGTGGTATCACATGTTGACTCTTTTTGTTTGGCGCCGCGTTACATTTCTGGCATTGACGCACTAATTTACGGCATATACATGTAATCCAACGGACATTGTGCCTTGGAGCCTTGAATGGTAGTGCAGTCAGGCAGAGGCCTTTTTCATCAGTGATAATGATGTGAGTTCTCTTCTTTTCGGCAATACTTTTCTGATACGTTCCCTGTGACGATGAGTCGTAGCCACGCTTACATTTAGCTAGCTAGGCATTTATGGAAAAACAAAGTATTCAAGACATTCGTAGGGAATCGACTGCTGGATTCACTGAGTAGAAGTTTTTTTCAAAACTAGGAACGTGGTGCTTCATTCACGATAACTTTTACTAATAGTAGATAATAGGCGTGATGAAGCTTTACTTTGCCACCGAAAAGTTAATCCCATAGCTGACATATAACTGATCATTAGTACATGATAGATAATGACAGTTAGTTTGTAAACGATCAAGCTACTTCTTAGAACATAATAATAGTAATACCTTGACAAAGGAATAACAATAAAATAGACTAAATTCACGAAAATAGACTAAATGCACAGCCACTTTTTACAAGACATAACTTACATTGTGTTTGATAGTATTGACCCAGGATGAACCAATAACTTAGGCAAACAAAGTAATTTAAGGAACGCATACTTCATACCTTCTGACCATAAAGACAAGAATGACATCGTACAGATCAATCTATATGATTCGGCAATTGAGCCTCCAAAATAAACGAAAGATTTAAAAAAAAATCTATATGATTAGGAATGAGATAAAGGGAGAGAGTATCTATTAGAGTTGTAAATGTAATGTCTTTTGAGCCAGTTCAACAGTGTCTTAATGGATGACATGATCCTTGTATGGCTGAAAAACTGCTTCAAAAGTTATTAACTTGCCATTTTTAAAAAATCGGGATTGAACACTTTCTGATATTTGATAAAAAAAACTTCCGACTCAGTTTCTACGATGAAGCATTGGGCAACATGTTCCATGTGAGTCGAAAAAACTGCTTCGGTTGATTTTGAACGCGTACAATGACAATAGACGTTTAAATACCATAAAAACTGACACAATAATTTGACTCTGACAAGAAAATGACAGAAATTAATTTAAACTATTACAATGTTAGTTAGCATGAGAGCTTCAGTTGCAACAGCGTCTTCTTGGACGACATGCTTCGTGTACGGCTGGCAAACTGCTTCGAAAGGAATTATGCAACGGTATCATCAAAGGCCTGGTGCAGAGGTTTCTACTCTATTCAGAGTCCCGCCAGTAAACCTTCATAAAAAAATTATTACCCTATTAAGGTGACACGGGAAACACGGACAATCATCAAATCGTCATCATTTTCATCACTGAATGCTTTATTTTATTTCTACAACAAATATGAATTCGAAAAAAACATCACCATCGCGTGCTTACTTGCAATCTACATGCTAATACATTTACAGTTACATCAAACAAGTGGAAACCAAAAAACGCCGCACCAAAATTGCGATGTGATAATACTAGAAAGAGACAAAAGATAGGAAAAATAACACGGTGTGTAGTGCCTCCCCGAGTCACCTTAAGTGTAGTGAGAAGTGAGATGTTCGAAATGAATAGTGAAAAGTGAGTATTGAGAAGTGAGACATGAAATGTTTGGAATCAGCACATCTTACTTCTCACTTCGCAGCTTCACACTTCACAAATTTTTCACTTATATTTTCTCAAGGAGGGCAGGAAGGAAAGAGAAGAAATGTTGAGAAGGAATAAATATTAGGCCTCACTTTTCACTTCTCACTGCTCACTTTGTTCTTCTTATTTCTCACCATTCACTTCGCATTACTCACTTCGAATTTCTCACTTTTCACTTCTCGCTTCTTATTTCTCACCTCTCACTTCTCAAACTTTTCACTTCAAACTTCTGACCTCTCAATTTTCACTACTAGTTATTACTTCTCACTTCACACTTCTTTCTTCTCACTTCTCACTTTTTACAATTTACTTACTTTTCATTTCTCACATCTCACTTCACTATTCTCAACTCGAATTTGTTACTTCTCATTTATTATCTTTAACTTCTTACTTCTCACTTCTGACTTCTTACTTTTTAGTCTTTTCACTTAGCACCTTTCATTATTCACTTCCTATTTCCTATTATGAGATGTGCAAAATTTCTCGTTCCTCACTTATCGCTGCACACTTCATGTAATTCATACTACCTATTACTCACAATATAAGTTTTTTTTAACTTTTTGGCCAAACGGCATTCGGCCAATTAGCCCGGCCAAACTCACTCGCGATCTTACTTTTAAATTATTAAAACTTACTTACTTTTAAATTATTAAAACACTAGCGTTGCGTTGCGTTGTAACGGAGTATTTCGTAGATTGCATAATGATATTAAAACACTAGCCAGCAATTAAGAATCGGTTGAACATTTTGAACTCTATTTCCTTACTACCATGAAACCATAAAGAAGGTATAACGGGACTGTTGACAATTTGCTGATATTAGTTAAGATTAATGTTTGAATGAAAATTCTGTGTTTATTATCGTTTGAGTACAAAATTTGGGAAGTTGTCGCCGGCGATCTTGTTAGTTCATGATTTCGTGAACGCTTTTTTGACGTAGAATTACGTCCTTCGGTAAGATAGGGGGGGTCATTCCAAAGTTTCAAATTTGGGACCGTCACGAAAATAGGTCAGGAAGTATGAGCCAATAACTCAGCCGTTTTTCAACGGATTTTTTTGGGTGTATAAGATTCTGGTTTGCTAAAATCGAATGCCATCGGGTCCAATCCAGTATTTTGCGATCGATAATGGCGGCGTGAGTTCCTTTAAGTTTGACATTCAAGAGGTAGAAAATATTGGCACTCATCAAGTATGCCTTGATATAATGAAAATTTTGGGCGTAAATAAACAGACGTCAACCAACATCCTTCACGGAATCTCTAAAATTATTTCTTTTCCAAATTTTCGATAAATTTAACATTGCTATTTAATAAATCTCTATTATTTAAGGTTTCTTATGAATTCAAACCAAGAAATAAAAACTGCGAAAAATAAATCAATTCGTGTATGATGAATGGAACCCGTTTAACCCAATGAGATTTTTTTTGGATTATGCTGTACTTTGGCCCTGTGACATAAAGCCGGACACTTAGTAACTGTCCAATTGATTTGTACCATTCATCGATTTGGACGAGAGCTAAATCTTGCTGAATCCAGCATATCGAAGAGATGTAAATCGATCCTCCCAGTGGTTTGTAAAATGTTTAAAAAATGCGTTGGGAGGTGGGTGAACGCAGGCAGGCTTTATTTCCTATTAATCCCAATGTTGCGCTTTTTCCCGACAAAATTTGACATTTAAAAATTTATTTTAGAAATTTAAAAAAAGTTCCATAAAGCAACCAATCCACATGTTTTAGTTCTCCCAACAAATATTGCACGACAAGCAAAACTGATTTGATCGTTACAATTTCCCATACGATCAGTGCAAAAATATAAATTAACAATTAGCCAACCACCGAATCGATGTTTAAAATTTCTCCACATACTAACGGTCAAACACGGCACTTATAATACTTGTACTTTCATAAATTAAATTTAGCATCTATTTAATAAATGATTCACAGTACCGTTCTATCCACTCTTATAAAAGGAAGCATGAATAATAATGGTAGGTATTAATTCGATATTTTGATCATAAAATGAAGAAAAAACGTTTTCTTCATTCCATGGCTATGAGAGGTAGTTGACGTTTATTTGTTTACTACAAAAATTATTTTTCATCAATGCATACTAGATGAGTTCCAATGTTTTCTACCTCTTGAATGTCAAATTCAACAGAACTCACGCCGCCATTATGGAGCGCAAAATACTGGGTAGAGTTTTTTTTTTCTAAATGAAACAAGCCAATTTATCTTAAGGTGATTATACAATAGGGCCAGAAATCGGCCATTTTGTAAACCACGTGCTTATCCAATATTTTTTTCAAGAGCACGAGATGAAAGAACCATAACGCGTATGTGGCTGAAATAATGGTAGATCGTTTGCTTAGTTATGCTGAACAATCATAATTTGAGTTTCGGCACAGTACGAAAACTATTACGCCAGATTTGGGCTTTTGGAAATGTATGTCGATAAACGTGTGGTGAATTTGAAATTCACCACGGGCTTCATTCTATAATCACCTTAAATCTACACCTTCCTACCCCGGTATAAGTCATTAGATCAAAATGATGGTTAACAAAAATTCTTTGATTCAGATTATTCAAAATATCGTCCTTTGGACTTTGTAATCGATTAATTGGCCTTGTAAACAATGAAATTGTTCTGTTTCTCATGCCGCAATTCTTGCTTTCGGCGTCCCCCTAAGGGCTGGCGCCCTTAACGAGGGCCAACCTGGCCAACCGCACGCTACGGCGCTGCCTTTGTACTGTTGTACCGAATAATAATTATTATATTAACGTTCGTTATAATATTCATATAAAGGTAGCAGCCTCTGTTATAATTATGTTACGGCTACACTGCCCATGATCGCATATTTGTAACACTCGAATTTTTGTTCATTTTGTAGAAAGCCTGTGAATCGTTCAGAAAGCTCAATTTACTGCAACTAATCCCACAACACAATAGTAAAATAGGATTTACTATCTTGTTTATCTGTGGTAAGCTGGGAATGATTAATTTTGTTGAGAAGATTGACAAACGATTCACAAAATTAACCAAAATGCAAACGTTACAAATATGCGATAATTTTTGTTGTGTTAAATTCATAATAATTTGTTACAATCTTTTTCTGAAAAAAATAATATATGTTATAATTTTGTTATCCATTTTTTTTTATCGAGAAAAGGTCTCAATGTTACCAAAATGTTTTCAAATATTTTTGAGAATGATATTTGTGCTGCATGGTAGCAACAAAGTTGCCCCGAAAGGCTATATCATTACTCCAAGAACGAATTTTTGGTAGGAGGCTCGGAGACCCACAGTGTTATCGGCTCAGCTCGACGAACTGAGGTGCACTCTCCGTGAAGTCTTGATTGAAATGAGGATTAGAGCTCAGCCTGTAAGTTGCACGATTTTGAAGTCAATTTTCAATCGTTCAACGACTTGAATCCATTGTTCTTGATAGATGGGGAAAATCTAAATAATTCGTCGATCGATTGATACCCAAACTTCTTCACCACTTTTCGTGACGGTCTCAAATTTGAATCTGCAGAATGATCCCCCTATTTTCCCGTAAGACGAAATCCTACGTCAAAACATTCACCCAGAAAAACAGACTATTCGGCTTAAGTTGATCCGCTTAAACGACAATGACGACCCTGACAAGATCCTTTATTTTTAATGATGCGCATTTTCAAACACTAAAGCAGTTAAACGATTTTTTCCACTAAGGTCGGAATTAGTGGCGCGGGATCGCTATTTTTGTAATCAACCCTTTCCTCACATAAAATGCTGGTTCGTTGAAGTTAAGGTGATTATAAAATCAGTCCCGTGGTGAATTTTAAATTCACCACATGTTTTTCCACTCTCATCTTCAATAGGTAAAATACGACATAATGCTTTTCATACAGTCCTGAAACTGAAGTCGATTGTGTAGCAAGAGATTCTACGACTGTAACACCCCTATGTGCGTTATGGTTCTCTCAATCCGTGCTCTTGAAAATCGACTGAAAAAAGTACGTGGCTTCCAAGATGACCAATTTGTGGCATTGTTTTATACCCACCTTAAATGATCTGCAGCAACCATGCCGGCGACCACAACCAATGCGATCGTTTTCCGTTGGAAATGCTACCATGCTGCTATGTCCGCTCTGCGTGAAATTTTGTTCGAACTGAGGATTAGATCCAATCCTGCAAGTTGCTTGATTTTGATGTCTGTGCTTGCGATGCATGTACGCGATTGGTTGGCTTACCTGTTTCTAAACTTTTTACCAATTATTGATGATAAATAGTCGCAAATCAGTATATTCAGATAAATACAAATAAGTGTTGGCTCATCCTTGAAACATAGATTGCTTTATCCATTTTCGAGATAACTATCCCAGTCTTGAATTGTATTTATTTTTTGTGGATTTTAGCCGTCAACAACAGCTGATTACCCTGCATTGTTTTTAAGTTCCAGAATTCATTATGTTCATTTTGATGGTTCATGCTTTGCCTCGTTACAAAGATAGCTTCTTTCATGATCCAAAGGGATTATTTTAGTTCTATTCAGAAAGTCATTTTCCAAAATTTGATTGAAAAATTTATTTCACCAAATTGTTTGATGGGAAAATTGAAGCTGTCGATGGATGTGCTTCAATTTTCAGATTATCGCTCTTTATGATCTCTAGGTCATACATAAGAGAGCGATGTGTTGAACTGTTTTCTTAGTAAAAAGTCATTTTAGTAAAAACTATAAGTTGTTAAAATGATTTCTTAACAACAAATTTAAAACATTTAATTTTGAAGCGACTAGTGTGTTTAGAATCACGATAAATTTGTTAATGGCCAAAAAACTGATCCCATTTGTTCATTCTTTTGAATATGTCACATGGGTTTTAGTCCAAGTAAGCAAAGAAAGACGTTGACGTTGCCTTTGTACAGTAACACGGTATACCGAAATAAGGTAGGCTCGTAAAAAAATGACAGTTCAAAAGTGACGTGATTGCTATCGCAGTATGAACGAGTGCAAAAGAAGGCCAAACTGGATCGTAGAGCGTTGGCTTGCTTCGTCTCGAGCAGCGATAGCAATGACGTTGATTGTTTATAATGAAAATTGATGTTTACATACGTGTCGATAGTGCCTCGTTTTTGTATGCCGTGGTACAGTAATACCGGAATACTGACTTTAGAAGTACTTTTTAATCACTTTTGAGATTATTGTCTATACGTCAAATTATTGGCGAGGGAGTACTTTTTACGGTTTTCGTGGTATGCAAATAGATTTCGAAAATGCGGGGAAGGGTCGCTCGGCCGAAACCCACATGGCTGAAAGTCATTTGGCCAAACAGGTCATTCGGCCGAATAGGACATTTGACCGAATAGGACATTTGGCCGACTAGGACATTTGACCGAGTAGGACATTTGTCCGAGTAGGAGATTTGACTGAGTAGGACATTTGGCCGAGTAGGACATTAGGCCTAGTAGGACATTTGACCGAGTAGGACATTTGGCCGAGTAGGACATTTGGCCGAGTAGGACATTTGGTCGAACAGGACAATTGGCCAAACAGATGATTTAGTCATTTGTTCATCGACAAATACTTTTAGGGCCCTTTCACAAATTATATAATGCTGGAAGCGTATTTTAGTACTCTATTAAACATAAATCGTTATGAATGGGTGTGTTGGCACGTAACTGGCAGCCCTGGCAATAAACAGATAAGAGAGATAAGAACAGAGAGGATAGCTTAGATATGTCATGTAGTGTCAACGAGCAGAGAAACGTCAGTATGATAAAAAACAAAGTCAGGAAAACGTGGATGAGAGGACTTGGTGTAAAATTCTGATAATTAGATTGTGAAGTAGTTAAGACTTTATAAAATAGCTTAAATTTGTTATTATTGCGCGGTAATTATATTATTTAATGCTCACATATACGATCAATCACATGTTCTGATATTGCAGCTCGAATTACTAGCTCGCACTAGAGCTCGCAGCATTCTGTCTGAGGTTAAATTAATTAGACTCGAATTTATTAGGTTGGTAAATCTTATAACCATATGTTTCAAGTAATTAGAAATATAATGCTATCCTTAGTGATTACGTCCGATAAGGTCACATTCGATGTTGTCGTAGGCCCACTTTGCTGTGAAGGTGAACTGTAATGTATGTGATTATTAACATTCGTTTAACATATGAAACCTAACCCTATAAACTATCTTCTTATAGCTTTGAAGCGCATCAATAAAGAGCTTTCAAATCGCAGTACACGAAGTTTGATTCGGCCTAGCAACAGGGTGGGTGGGGGTTGAGTCAATTTGAGTATTATGTAATTTGCGAATGAACCCTAATGTCACCACATGACAAGATACATAAACAGATACAGAACAACTAATAGGAGTTACAGATAGATTAAACTCAAACATTATCTGGGAATGACTCAACTTCCAATACTTTTTGCAGTGTACATATGTGAGTTTGCAGAATGTTTCGAAATTGATTACAGAAAATTACTCATTGTTTTTTTCCTTTCAGTTCAGCAGTAGACTTTAAGCTCTATACGATCATAATTTCCTTGGTGCGGTCACAATTATTATAGCCTTTGCGAAAAAAGTCAATGTTTACGAGTGCAATTTTCACCCTTTTAAGACAACAATGTCGATTTGCCAGTCCATCATCCAGCTTGAGAAGAATTTGTATCGGTCACACCCTGGTTCAATTCAGACTGCATTAAAAAAAGAGCTACATCTGAGATCACCTTTATGCATCATTCCAACTGTAATAAATTGCCTCAAGATGAGGCAATAAATTTTAATTAATAAAAATAAACGCTGAATAAAATCTACAAAATAAAGCGATTAAGATTCTGAACGATTTAAACGACATCCCTCGCCTCTTCCATCCAAACCACCAAGCTTCGTCGGCCAAGTTTTCTTTTTCTATCCACTGCGCCGCCGTCGGTCGTGGATCAGATCAACGTACTACGCACGAATGAGGCTTTGCCATCGATGTAATTCGGCTATCAAAGATTGCGGCGGCGCATAGGACAAACGGAAAAAGGCGGAGGAGAAACGTGAACGACAAAAAATCAAACATCCCAATTCCGAACCAAACCAAAAGCTAGCTGGGTTCGGGGTGATTTGATTTGAATAAAAAAAAACCTCATCAATAAATCGAATCATTGCTCTCCGCGCCGGCTGGGTGATGGGAAGTTTTCGTATTCGTCGGGGATTTGCCATTGACCGCACGAGACACCACGCTAACCAACGCAACAACAAAGGGTGGAGTGGTGGAGTGTGGCGGCAGGCCAACACCAAAGTGATTGGCACCGCTCCGCGTGAAACTACCAAAAGCTGTTCAAATTGGTTCAAGTAGGAGTTCTGGTGCCCGAATGCTGGCTTTCACACACATACAGAAGTATCATAACCTGGATCTGATCACGTCTTCAACCAGCATGATTTGGTGTGATTGCAGTCTGGAAGCTGGCTGGCCACATGCACTGCAATCAAGCGCCAATTACACACTCTCCGCCAGACTGGATGCCAGGGAAACAACCCGAAAACTGAACACGGAACACAACACAACCAACATACAGCCACCTTCAAGACGAGTTTCACCCGGATAAATGAGATTTTGGACTTGTGGTCAGAATATACGCAGAAAATGAACAACCGACGCAGCGCCGTCAAATCATTTTCCGTTCTGCTTGTGCAGCGGAAGATCTTCAGCTGAGGGAGACGCCCTGTGGCATCGTTAGCAACAGTCGTTATCTGCTTGGCATGAAGACAGTCATCGTAGGGCGGTCAGTTCCAAAAGGGTTTTGTATTTTGATGGTCATTGTTTGTTATAATCAAAAATAGGGTTGTTATCGAAGAAGTTTTCTCCAAACGTCATCTTAGTCAAGTCAAAAGTGTCAACACATCTTAGATTGTTAATTCGAAGGTTGGTTCATGGTTAAGCCACTTATTTAAAATAATCTTTTTATACCAAGATTTAAAAAACTAATGAATGTACAACAAATTAATGATAACCCTGAGAAACCAAGAAACCAAGGGACCAACGAGTTAGTTTTTTCTAAAATTTCTTCAAGTCAGGAATTGTTACAAATGGCATGATTCTTACTACGTTCGTTTATGTTCATGTTTTGTGGCATATGACACAAAATCTCGTGAATTTCGATAGCAGCAGAAGTTTTCTGGTTGATATGATATCGACAACGAAAAGATTTATCTGATATGACAATCATTTATATTCGTAATAATCAATTAGGTTATGTAAATCTAAGCTATTCTGATTATTGAAAAATTGATTTTCTATTCAATCTTTTTTCACATTTTTTTTTTATTAAACTAGACCCATAATGAAGATTACCGGGGAAGTATGCTTTAGATCAAATTTCCTAATTATTATTCCACCCTCGGATAAAACCAACTAGTTTATGGACAAACTTACTTTGAACTCTTTGCCATCATCCATCGTAGAACCTGACGCCCCGACCGAAATCTGATATCTTTTCCTGGTCTTCGACATTGTCACACCCGATTCCTCGATAGGCATCGTTGAGCTGTCCACCTCAAGTGTGACAATATGTGTGATCGAATCGCTTTCAGTGCACTTTTGGGGCTGTGCCCATGTGCCTGGAGGGTGCCCGATCGTGCTTAGAACGGCTCCACCGGCTCTGTTACGCTCCATGTGCGAGGAAATTGAAGCCCTACTTCCCTTGACGGGGACGGTGAGGAACACCCGTGTCTGTTCGGCAACTCGACTCGGCTGTTCAGCAAGAAAAGGTAAAAACATCCACCTAAATTAGTTTAAATGAAGTGAAGATGTAAAACTACTTCGCTGTTTTTTTTCCTGTGAAACACCACAACGAGTGGCCTAAAGTAGGTTCAGCTGGCATGACGAAGCCAGGCAGCAAACGCCATCCCGTACGTTACGAAGGAGAAACATAAGCAGAACCCATCAAGAGCCAATTCCCGGTTTTCTTGTCTTTCTGATCGGATCGAGAGATGGATGGAACATGAGACTACGAACTCAACTAATGAAGAATGGCAAAAAACTGATTTATTCCACTATTGGCAATGTAGCTTTTCTTGTACTTTTAAACTGCTCCAGAAAGCTGAGTAATATCTGAGTTTTTCTATTCTGCTGCCTCAAGCATACCTATCCCATATTGATATGGATTTCATATGCAAATGGAACAGTTATGCTTGCCTGTATGAACAGGGTCAGTTAAGCGAGAACAAAATGTAGTAATGTCAACTGACCCGATTTCAACGATTAACGATTGTATGTATGTAAAGCCTTTCGGTACACACAAGAAACAAGGGAAACACATGTTTAGAGATTTCAGAGTCCAGAAAACGGGGAAAATAAGAACCAACTCCATGCGATTCCGAAAAGAACGAAAAGGAAATAATCACACTCCAGGCAAGCTGGGAGAGGCTTTTGCACTGACATGAGGCCTGTGAGCCCGTTCGTTGGTAAGCCAAGCCATTCAGTCAGTCAGTCAGCTCAGCCCAACAAGCAGCGGTAATCATAATTATAATAATTCATGCGAGATAGAAAAACACTCGTAATTGCTAATGAGATGAGTGCGAAAGAGATGGATTGATGAGCCTGATGATGGGATAGGGCGCTGTAGAAGAGCTGAGAACTGGTGAATCGTTTGAACGAAAAGGGCTTAAAATGGGTTTTGTGTAAGCCTGACGTGGAGAATGGGAAAATCGACAAATCGCGAAAATAAGCACACTTATAGCATTGAGTTTTCTGCGAGTTAAAAGCCCATGAGAGAACTGCAAGTCTATTAGTATAAGATATGGATTGTGTAGCATTCGCACAATTATCGTAGAATAATGCAAACGCAAATATGATCGAGCAAATATTTTATGAAACTCTCACGAAACCTAAAATATCTGTTCCGAATACAGTTTAGATTTATGTTGTGTATTTAACTTATTCTAGCTTCTCCATAAAGGTTGACTCTAGTAACACTTGTGATGTATTGAATTTAGCCATTTGGTCATACGGAAGTTATCACCTCAGGATGGAAACAGGTTGTTACGATTATATCGAGTTAGTTAATTCTTTTTCCTCAGGAGATGCACAAATATTTCATCATGGCAATTATATTACTTCGCCACAACTATTCCACATGTCATTTTACATGCTTTTTCTCTTGCTGTTTTGTGAAAACATTTACTACAGCATGAGATTTAATTTATTCTCATATTGCGTCAAACACATGTTACACTTACCATCGAATACAATATGTTCTTTCACCAGACATCTTATCGGTTCCCAGTCATCAGCCAAATTTGACAACGGCTAACCGGGCTGCAACAAAATTAATAAAATTCTTCCTCGTTTTGCGAAGCTTCGTCGCCACTTTCGGTTGAAAAAAGGAAACTGGCCTGAATGCCAGGAAAAAAAACGCGGCTACAACATAAAATCGCGTCCTGCTGCGGTACAGCTTTGTCTCAAATAGTGCGATGTCTATCTAACGCCACATTTTAAAATATTGATATTTTTTCCCAAACGTTAAATAATTTGAATTGTTCTGCTAAATACACACAGGCTACAAATGTTTTCCACTGGTCGACAGAATTAGAAGAAAAACAAATGAAATGTTCATTTGCCGCCATGCTAGTGTTCATTGAGCACTTCCATAGGCTAATACGATGATACTTTTATGCCCTGAGAAGTCGAGAAAATTTCCAACCCGGAATTTTCCAAGACTGGACCAGGAATCGAACCCAGTCAACCTCAGCATGATCTTGCTTTGTAGTTGCGCATCTTACCGCAAGGAAATTCCGAAGAATTTCCCAAGGAAATTCCGAAAAATTTCCCAAGGAAGAGTTTTCTGAAGAATTTTCCAAGGAAATTCTGAAGAATTTCCCAAGGAAATTCTGAAGAATTTCCCAAGGAAATTGCGAAGAATTTCCCAAGGAAATTTTGAAGAATTTCTCAAGGAAATTCCGAAAGATTTCCCATGGAAATTCCAAAGAATTTCCCAAGGAAATTCCAAAGAATTTCCCAAAGAAATTCCAAAGATTTTCCCAAGGAAATTCCGGAGAATTTTCTAAGGAAATTCCTAAGAATTTCCCAAGGAAATTCCAAAGAATTTCCCAAGGAAATTCCAAAGAATTTCCCAAGGAAATTCCAAAGAATTTCCCAAGGAAATTCCAAAGAATTTCCCAAGGAAATTCCAAAGAATTTCCCAAGGAAATTCCAAAGAATTTCCCAAGGAAATTCCAAAGAATTTCCCAAAGAAATTCCGAAGAATCTCCCGAAGAAATTTCGAAGAATTTCCCAAAAAAAACTCAAAAGATTTTCCCAAGGAAATTCCGAAGAATTTCCCATGGAATTTCCGAAGGATTTCCCAAGGAAATTCCAAAGAATTTCCCAAGGAAATTCCAAAGAATTTCCCAAGGAAATTCCAAAGAATTTCCCAAGGAAATTCCAAAGAATTTCCCAAAGAAATTTCGAAGAATCTCCCGAAGAAATTTCGAAGAATTTCCCAAAAAACTCAAAAGATTTTCCCAAGGAAATTCCGAAGAATTTCCCATGGAATTTCCGAAGGATTTCCCAAGGAAATTCCGATGAATTTCCCATAAAAAAATTCCAAAGAATTTCCCAAGGAAATTCCGAAGAATTTTCCCGAGGAAATTCCGAAGAATTTCCCGAGGAAATTCCGAAGAATTTCCCGAGGAAATTCCGAAGAATTTCCCGAGGAAATTCCGAAGAATTTCCCGAAAAAAAATCCGAAAATTCCGAAGAATTTCCCATGGAATTTCCGAAGGATTTCCCAAGGAAATTCCGATGAATTTCCCAAGAAAAATTCCAAAGAATTTCCCAAGGAAATTCCGAAGAATTTTCCCGAGGAAATTCCGAAGAATTTCCCGAGGAAATTCCGAAGAATTTCCCGAGGAAATTCCGAAGAATTTCCCAAGGAAATTCCGAAGAATTTCCCAAGGAAATTCCGAAGAATTTCCCAAGGAAATTCCGAAGAATTTCCCAAGGAAATTCCGAAGAATTTCTCAAGAAAATTCCGAAGAATTTCCCAAGGAAATTCCGAAGAATTTCCCAAGGAAATTCCGAAGAATTTCCCAAGAAAATTCCGAAGAATTTTCCAAGGAAATTCCGAAGAATTTCCCAAGGAAATTCCGAAGAATTTCCCAAGGAAATTCCGAAGAATTTTCCAAGGAAATTCCGTAGAATTTCCCAAGGAAATTCCGTAGAATTTCCCAAGAAAATTCCGTAGAATTTCCCAAGAAAATTCCGTAGAATTTCCCAAGAAAATTCCGAAGAATTTCTCAAGGAAATTCCGAAGAATTTCCCAAGGAAATTCCGAAGAATTTCCCAAGGAAATTCCGAAGAATTTCCCAAGGAAATTCCGAAGAATTTCCCAAGGAAATTCCGAAGAATTTCCCAAGGAAATTCCGAAGAATTTCCCAAGGAAATTCCGAAGAATTTCCCAAGGAAATTCCGAAGAATTTCCCAAGGAAATTTCGAAGAATTTCCTAAAGAAATTTCGAAGAATTTCCCAAGGAAATTCCGAAGAATTTCCCAAGGAAATTCCGAAGAATTTCCCAAGGAAATTCCGAAGAATTTCCCAAGGAAATTCCGAAGAATTTCCCAAGGAAATTCCGAAGAATTTCCCAAGGAAATTCCGAAGAATTTCCCAAGGAAATTCCGAAGAATTTCCAAGGAAATTCCGAAGAATTTCCCCAGGAAAAACAAGAAATTTCCAAGGAAATTCCGAAGAATTTCCCAAGGAAATTCCGAAGAATTTCCCAAGGAAATTCCGAAGAATTTCCCAAGGAAATTCCGAAGAATTTCCAAGGAAATTCCGAAGAATTTCCCAAGGAAATTCCGAAGAATTTCCCAAGGAAATTCCGAAGAATTTCCCAAGGAAATTCCGAAGAATTTCCCAAGGAAATCCCGAAGAATTTCCCAAGGAAATTCTGAAGAATTTCCCAATGAAATTCTGAAGAATTTCCCAATTCCGAAGAATTTCCCAAGGAAATTCCGAAGAATTTCCCAAGGAAATTCCGAAGAATTTCCCAAGGAAATTCCGAAGTATTTCCCAAGGAAATTCCGAAGAATTTCCCAAGGAAATTCCGAAGATTTTCCCAAGGAAATTCCGAAGAATTTCTCAAGAAAAATCCAAAGAATTTCCCAAGGAAATTCCGAAGAATTTTCCCGAGGAAATTCCGAAGAATTTCCCGAGGAAATTCCGAAGAATTTCCCGAGGAAATTCCGAAGAATTTCCCGAGGAAATTCCGAAGAATTTCCCGAGGAAATTCCGAAGAATTTCCCGAGGAAATTCCGAAGAATTTCCCGAAAAAAATTCCGAAAATTCCGAAGAATTTCCCAAGGAAATTCCGAAGAATTTCCCAAGGAAATTCCGAAGAATTTCCCAAGGAAATTCCGAAGAATTTCCCAAGGAAATTCCGAAGAATTTCCCAAGGAAATTCCGAAGAATTTCCCAAGGAAATTCCGAAGAATTTCCCAAGGAAATTCGAAGAATTTCTAAAGAAATTCCGAAAGGAATTTCTGAAGAAATTCCGAAAGGAATTTCCGAAGAAATTCCGAAGAATTTCCGAAGAAATTCCGAAGAATTTCCCAAGGAAATTCCGAAGAATTTCCCAAGGAAATTCCGAAGAATTTCCCAAGGAAATTCCGAAGAATTTCCCAAGGAAATTCCGAAGAATTTTCCAAGGAAATTCCGAAGAATTTCCCAAGGAAATTCCGTAGATTTCCCAAGGAAATTCCGTAGAATTTCCCAAGAAAATTCCGTAGAATTTCCCAAGAAAATTCCGAAGAATTTCTCAAGGAAATTCCGAAGAATTTCCCAAGGAAATTCCGAAGAATTTCCCAAGGAAATTCCGAAGAATTTCCCAAGGAAATTCCGAAGAATTTCCCAAGGAAATTTCGAAGAATTTCCCAAGGAAATTCCGAAGAATTTCACAAGGAAATTCCGAAGTATTTCCCAAGGGAATTCCGAAGAATTTCCAAAAGAAGAATTCCGAAGCATTTCCCAAGGAAATTCCAAAAAAAATTTCAAGGAAATTCCGAAGAATTTCCCAAGGAAATTCCGAAGAATTTCCCAAGGAAATTCCGAAGAATTTCCCAAGGAAATTCCGAAGAATTTCCCAAGGAAATTCCGAAGAATTTCCCAAGGAAATTCCGAAGAATTTCCCAAGGAAATTCCGAAGAATTTCCCAAGGAAATTCCGAAGAATTTCAAAAGGAAATTCGAAGAATTTCCCAAGGAAATTCCGAAGAATTTCCCAAGGAAATTCCGAAGAATTTCCAAGGAAATGCCGAAGAATTTCCCAAGGAAATTCGAAGAATTTCCCAAGGAAATTCGAAGAATTTCCCAAGGAAATTCCGAAGAATTTCCAAGGAAATTCCGAAGAATTTCCCAAGGAAATTCGAAGAATTTCCAAGGAAATTCGAAGAATTTCAAGGAAATTCCGAAGAATTTCCCAAGGTACTTCCGAAGAATTTCCCAAGGAAATTCCGAAGAATTTCCCAAGAAAATTCCGAAGAATTTCCCAAGGAAATTCCGAAGAATTTCCCAAGGAAATTCCGAAGAATTTCCCGAGGAAATTCCGAAGAATTTCCCGAGGAAATTCCGAAGAATTTCCCAAGGAAATTCCGAAGAATTTCCCGAGGAAATTCCGAAGAATTTCCCGAGGAAATTCCGAAGAATTTCCCGAGGAAATTCCGAAGAATTTCCCAAGGAAATTCCGAAGAATTTCCCAAGGAAATGCCGAAGAATTTCCCAAGAAAATTCCGAAGAATTTCCCAAGGAAATTCCGAAGAATTTCCCAAGGAAATTCCGAAGAATTTCCCAAGGAAATTCCGAAGAATTTCCCAAGGAAATTCCGAAGAATTTCCGAAGAATTTCCCAAGGAAATTCCGAAGAATTTCCCAAGGAAATTTCGAAGAATTTCCCAAGGAAATTCCGAAGAATTTCCCAAGGAAATTCCGAAGAATTTCCCAAGAAAATTCCGAAGAATTTCCCAAGGAAATTCCGAAGAATTTCTCAAGGAAATTCCGAAGAATTTCCCAAGGAAATTCCGAAGAATTTCCCAAGGAAATTCCGAAGAATTTCCCAAGGAAATTCCGAAGAATTTCCCAAGGAAATTCCGAAGAATTTCCCAAGGAAATTGCGAAGAATTTCCCAAGGAAATTGCGAAGAATTTCCCAAGGAAATTCCGAAGAATTTCCCAAGGAAATTCCGAAGAATTTCCCAAGGAAATTCCGAAGAATTTCCCAAGGAAATTTCGAAGAATTTCCCAAGGAAATTCCGAAGAATTTCCCAAGGAAATTCCGAAGAATTTCCCAAGGAAATTCCGAAGAATTTCCCAAGCAAATTCCGAAGAATTTCCCGAGGAATTTCCAAAGAATTTCCCAAGGAAATTCCGAAGAATTTCCCGAGGAAATTTCAAAGAATTTCCCGAGGAAATTTCAAAGAATTTCCCGAGGAAATTCTGAGGAGTTTCCCGAGAAAAATCCAAAAAAATTCTCGACGAAATTCTGATGAATTTTCCAAGGAACTTGGGCATCCCGTACTCAAAAAGCATCCCGTACTAAAAAAATGGATTTGCATGATGCGTATATGCTTATTGATCCAGATTCCGACGATGAGGACATTGTCAAAGCCTTGATTGCTCCGGTAGGTACCGTGGGCTGAACTCGAGAACATTCTGGAGTACCTTGAGTACTCATATTCCTGAAAATTAATCACAGGCATAACGTTCAGGGTGGCTTAGCTTGTCTGAGTATTTAGAACTATCAAACAATGTGATTTAGGATTCAAACATGCCAGCCAGATTTATTTGCATGCTTCCCAAGGATTCGAAATAGCAATCATAGATATGTGTAGTCAGTCAAAGCTAAGCTTAACTAAGCTCTTTATTGATTATTTTGTGGGAAGTTTTTATTTTTTCATGGAAAAATTTCTGTGGAATGTTTTGTGATTTTTTATTGCTAATATTGATTTATTCGTGGATGCTTTGTGTTTTTCAATAGAACATTTAATGGAACATTATCGGAAATTCTTCTTTTATAATTGCAATTATTATTTTGTGGGAAATTCTTAATTGTGTATTGATGTTTTGCATTATTAAGCTTAATTTTGTATTTATTTATTGCCTATGCATACCCTGATTCCTTTATTGGAAATTTCCTAATTCGTTATGTAAATTTTTGAATTTCTTTATGCAAATTTTATTGTGTTGCCCATTGTTTGTATGTATAGATTAAATAGCTACAGCAAATGTTATAGGAAATAGCGCCTTCTATGTTTCGATGTCTTTGCTCTGACCAAGTTCTTCTTGTAGATTATTTGCAATGATTTTCATAACTCAACGATTTTCCTAAACAGGTCCAAAACAATAGAGGAATAGCGTGGTTTTTAAAATGGGCATGATTAAGCACATCACTGTGAATTGTTCACCCAAAAAAGAGCCACTTCAAATCGAGTTGTAGTTTTCCGATTCTGACGCACCAAAGCAACAACAGCGTGTTGAGGAAAGTAATCATGTAGGATTCGCATTTTTTTTTATAAAACACTATTTTTGCTACAATTGTGCGAACATTCTCTCAGGTATTTACGCCAAATTAATTGGCTTGATAGATATGTAGATGATCTTCTTCTTCGAATCTACTAGCGCTGCTGGGACATTGTCCCCATCGAGGCCTTACATATTATCCCCATCCAAAGGTGATCATGGCAGCGAAGCCTCAATGAAGAAATAAAAGAAGTCGACCGAAATCTAACCTGGCAACAGGTTAAAGCGATAGCTGGACAACGCTCAGGATGGAGATTTTCAAATCGGCCCTTCGCACCACCGGAGGTGTACATGATCCATAAGTAAGTAAAAGTAAAGGTGACCGAGAAATGTGACCGAAGCGAAATTCGAATCCAGCCACCAAACTGAGCCTGGGTTTGTAGTGGGAAATCTTGTCGTTTAGCTACAAGCAAATCCGTCCGGGTAGGATCGGTTCGATAAATTTGGCTCGACGGCGATGGGAAATTTCGGAACGGTAATGTTATTTTAACGATGTCATGTTATGGCTTTTTTATGTTCTGCATTGATTTTTCACGCTCCGTTCAATGTTTCGTGTGGTGCATTTCTTATCCCGAACGTTGTTGTCCTGTTTGAGTCTCCATCGCGGCGCATCGGTGGTGGAGAGAAGAAGGCAATCGATTCCATATCGGGTCAATCGTGGAGGGTATCGTATAAGATCGTTAAATTTTGATATCGTGTACAACGTTATGCATAGATAATTCGGGGAGTGGAATGTGAGCTCACCTCAAGGTTACATTTCACAGATATAGAAGAAAATTTCAGAAAAAACAGATTGTGTTAAATATTTCAATTCATTCTGTCATTAGGTTTGTACTTTCAATTGATATTTGTTTCACAAAAACGTATTTCAAATAAATATTTTTTATGGATACTAAATTTGTCCTGAAGACATACACATAAGTGACAATTTTTCAACATTTATTCTTCTGCAACAAATGAACAAGTTCTTATAAAACTGCTGAAAGTAAATTAAAGTTCTACATTGATTAAAATTTAAAAATACTTGTTTTAGTATTTTGATTTTTTGTTATGAAAAGCGTTGATTGAGAGTGGCAATTCCCTAGTCTTCACTCTAACACAATCGATTCCTTTCTACAAACGAATAAGAACGGTATTTTTCCTTCCATAAATCATTTTCTTGATCATCATACCGCTGGTCTGCTGGATTCTGTGAGTGGTCATTACTGCAAGTTCGCTGCAAGTACAATACGGTCAGTATCGAGAATACCGAAACCATAAAGACGACTGCAAATGCGCATAAATCCAATCCGGCAACAACAATCGCACGTTCAATAACCACAACTTCGTTCCATCCATATTTGTGTGCCGCGCCATTGAAAACCGGTACCATCTTCACCGATTTCTTTGTGAGATCGTAACGCGCTGAAAGGTTGCACATTCCAAACCGGAGCTCGTTATTCCGCATCATCTTGAAATCAATATGGTCAAAAAATTGCATAGCAATAGTGAATTCGGTCAATTGTTTCTGAAGTCACATTTTCTGTAAATATTTTGATGTATCTGAGTCACAGCATTTAGATGCAGAACATCATCCTAGCCAATTATCGATTGATTGTTACATCCTTTGTCGGTTGACTCATGTACTAGTTTGCATCTTGCTAACTGATGACTTAGGTCACACGTTTCCACATTAGAATGTTGATCACGTTGGTTATGCAATTGCCACCGTGGGTGACCGGACCATGCCACTCAAAGAAATGAACGCGCCAATATTTCTTCGGAAATCAAACTTTCGGATCAATTCACGAAGCTTGAAAGCGGTTCCCAAGAATCCTGGACAAAAAGACCGCAATCATTTGCATCGCGTTTGACTTTTCACTTTTCCATTTAGACTTTCGACGAACATCAATAATTTCATCATTAATTTTGCTCACGGCTAGCCTGTGTAGGGTGAGTGACCAATATCGTTTTTAAGATAACGAATGGATGCTAAATGGAAACGAATAGAAATAATGATGGATATGATCTTTCTGTCGGTCGAAACTTATTGATTGGTTATAATTAACACTCAATTAGGCATCCGCCAACGGCATCTTTACCCCATTATTCTCCATTGATCATCGTTGAAGCCGATCACGGTTTGCGTTTTTGCAACCAGTAAATTGGTGATTACGGAGTGCACCTCGGAAAGCTTGGTTTGGTCTTTTGTAACATCACATGGTACACCATGCGAATGTTTTGGCATGAAGGAATTATATTGTACCAAAATAGAGTTATCGTCAGCCTTTTCGCTTATAGGCAACCTACCAGGCTAGAGCTAGAGATATTTAAGTTAATATACAATATTTACTATTGCGCATCGGCGCACTCCACTGAAAAAGCAATTTTACCGTAAAGTTTTGTTTTAACTAGCTGCAACGTACATTCTCCAATTTCATTTCATTAAGAGCTATCATTATCAACTGCTAGTGCATTAAAAAAAATCAAAAATATGGGTACGAAAATGACTACCCGTTTGGAAAATTTTACATACATATAAAAACATACATATTTTTTATATAAATACTTAAGTGAACATATCGAAAAAGGATTTAGCTTTTAGAAACTTTAAGGGAGTATATAACTAGTTGTGAACTTATTAATTGAAATGATTATTGGTATTGGGCGAGATCATTACAATGGGCCCGGAATAGCTGGCCAGTTGCCTACACAAACGGATTGTCAGAATCTGGGAAACTGAACAGCTACCGGAAGAATGAAAGGAAGAGCTCATATGAAGGGGCTTCGTTGACGGCCGCTCAACAACGGACCACAGATATTTACTGTACGGCAAATCCTCCAAAAATGCCGTGAATACCAGATCCCAATGTAGAATCTGTTTATCTATTTCAAGGCGGGGTACGACAGTATTGACCGGTATTTTCGGTATTTCACATTATGCTGTCAGTATAAAAAATCTCGAATATTTTTCATCTACTTATATCAACTAAACTGCCAGTAATCGCATACCTGGCCCATAAAAATAGGAAATCCAGCGAAGATGGAACAAATATGCGGATACAAGTAGTCAAGACTTACCGTATAACAAACACTAACAACGATTCAATGCGCGCATGAATGAACTTTTGCATAATTAAGCATCTTTGGCGACGTTCATGCTACGGCAAAAATGTATCAAAATAGTCAATTATCATCTGTCAAATTGCCAATGACTGTTTTCAAAATTTGATACTTTCATTTTTAATATCTCATTTTGGTGACCCTGTGGACGAGTTATTAGCAATCACATCAAAAAGGAGAACTGAATGTTGTATGAAAAATAACAAAATGATAATACTTATTGATATCTTTATAAGCGAAAAAAAACTTATTATCATATCAAGCATTTTTCGTTTAATTTGCACAATGAGTTTTCATTATTATAATAATTATATCGAGATTATTTTGATATTTGGATCATACAGTAATATCAAAATACTTATATTTTGCTGAATAACTTGTTTGATAGAACTCATGTGCGATATCAAGACCTACGAGCTAGAATAGTTATTAATTAATTATTTTCTAAACTCCTTGAGAACAAATTGACAGAACGATTTGTTATCATTCTGATAATATTTTGATAGCGGTCTCTGCTCGGGATGTTATCCATGCTCAAATGGTTCTATGAGTTGGAGGGGTCCGTTCAAAAAACTATGATCGGTTTGAAGCTTCAATTCAAATTCAGTGATGATGGTTTTTTGGCGGTAGGTGAATTAATTCTAACCTGTTCAGGCTGCAGTGGAACTACACTGGATTCTGATTTTGAATGATTTGCATTTTCTCAATTTTGCACTGGTCCTAAATGTTTACCGCATATTAATTACCATGTGATTTTTCTTTGAATTATTCATGATTTTTTGATACATGTTGCGAAGACTTCGGTGGCAAATTGAAGTCACGCGATCAAAGCTACGAGCGAAAAACAATGGTGTAAAAAAAGAATTCTGTGTACTATATTGTCAGTTCTGCACTCTATATGAAGCCATTGTAGCGTTCCAATTTATGTTGGAGCAATTATCAAATCAAGCCACAGAAATTTCCGCCACCTTTTTCGATACTCTCAAAGAACAAAACCAAGAGAGACGATCAGAATACGCCGATCTTTTTGCTTTTTTATAATCTGTCGTAAAGCAATCAGCAAGCGGACGAGATCTTGAAGCGTTATCGATTAAAGAACAACTCGTGCAGTAGAGCAAAGCACTTTCGTTGCCGGTGGAAACTACGTTGACGCTAGGTTCCTTACAAGTAATCCGTAAAGAATTTTTCTACTATGAACCTGAAGGGATTAAGGACAATTAATTGATACTGATTGTCAACTTTCTTGAAACCATTTGCCCAACTTCCGTTGAACCAGAGAGAGCATTTTCAGCAACTTGGAACTTTGCTAGCAAAATCCGATGCGGATTGGGAGATAAATCGCTCAGTATATTAGTTGCCCAGCTCAACAAGCAATGACCTTAACATTTGAAGTTTGTCAACAAAGATTGTTTTTCTTTGGAAAGTCCAAGATTATTTTTTTAATTCCAGAAATTTTCACCAATACCGGTATTTTACCGGTATTACCGGTATTGACTCCACTAAATACCGAATACCGGTATTTGTCGAAAATGGTCAATACCGACATGATAGACGAGGATACTTTCGAGTCGATGAATTTGTCTACCTTGGATCCTTGCTGATAATAATGTCAGTCGTGAAATACGAAGGCGCATCATCTGTGAAAGTCGAGCCTACTACGTGCTCCAGAAGAAACTGCTGTCAAAAAATATTCACACTCGCACCAAATGTGTTATGTACGAAACACTGATATAACTGTTAGTCCGGTAGTCCTTTATGGACATGAAACTTGGACCTTGCAAGCACTCGGAGTATTCGAGAAACGGGTGCTTAGGACCATCTTTGGCGGTGTGCAAGAAGACGGTGTGTAGCGGCGGAGGCTGATTCAGCAGGTAGAAGAAGGCGTGGAGCGCTACGAGTGAGGTGGGCTGAACAGGTACAGAACGAGTGTGCGACCGTGGCGAGCAACCTAGGACGGAGAGATGTTGATTCAGTGTTATCTGTTTGGATGCAAGCTAAATAAATGAAGGAATTCTTGAAAGAATGACTTAAGAGTTTGAAGAGGCGAACCAGATCGGGGCTGAAAGTATCTTCAATAAAAAGAAGAAAAAAAACTTAGGAAATTGCATATGAGTTTCTACATGAATGATCCATGAGTTACTTCTGAAGGTACTTTTGAAGCTACAGTGAGGTCTCCAAAAATGTCAATGGCTTTCCAGTAAGAATTCCATGGAGGATGATCATTAATTAGAGTAAAATATCTTGATGGACAGGTGTTTCTACTTGATAAGAGTAAGTAGAACGCAAAAGTAGAAGGATGAAGTAGTAGGATGAAGATTTTTTTTGGAATTGTTTCTGGAACTGCTCTTTGGATTTGCTCTGAAATTCCTTTTGGGATTTCTTTTGGACAATGGACATGATATCTGCTGAAACTTTTTTTTTGCATTTTTTTTAATTCCTTCTGAACCTTTCATAATGTTCTTTCTAGAATTCCTATTGAATTGTTCAGATTTTATTTCAAATTCTTCTGAAATTCCTTTCGGAAATATTCCTAGAAATCTTTTTTGAATAGCTCCTGCAACTTTTTCCTGGATTTTCTTCTGGAATTCATCCTGGAATTCCTTCTGGAATGCCTTTTGGAATTTCTCTTGAAATTTCTTCTGGAATTCCAACTACAATTATTTTAGGAACTTCTTCTTGAGTTTCTTCTGGAATTCGTTCCAACATTAATCCTAGTGGTCCTTTTTCAAATTCTAGCTGGAATTTATCCTAAAAAATATTTTAATAACTCCTTCTAAATTTCTCTTGAAACTTCGCCTGCAGTTTCTTCTGAAATTTCCTCTGGATTTGTCAGGACTTCCTCATTTTTTCTCTTGGAGTTTTTTTTTCTGGATTCTTTATTTAATTTATTTCTAACACTGAGTCAAAAATTTTACGCAACAATGCACGATTCAAGGCCACATTCGTCCATTCTCGGTTGCACCTCGCGTTAGCCAAAATGATTTGTACCGAGTCCGTCCACCAAGCTGACTGGGCCCCCGCCTTCCTATACCTGTCGCCAACTGCTTGTATAGCGTTGCAGTCTTGCACCATACCAATCGTATCCTTCCAGCTTTTGCCCCGTTCGGAATTCGGAAAAATTGTTTATCCTTCGCAGATGGTCCAAAGCTCGCGTCTCTCGAATACCCCGAAGGCTTGAAAGTCTTCGTGTCCGTATAGGACCATATAGGTATATGACACAAGTTGTGCGCCTTCTAATTTTTTAGAATCGACATTTGTTCTAGAGTAGAGTAGAGTGGGGCAAGAGTACGCACTTAGTTTTCAATCGATCATGTGGCCCTTATGAAGCAAGCTTCTGCATATCAAATCAGTGTCGATGATTCATATACTCTTCCTTTATGTTACCCAGTGGAAAAAATATTGAAATTATTTAGATTCGTTTTAGTAGAACACTTATTGCAAGACAAGTGGAAAACGTACTCTTACCCCACCGATGGGGTAAAAGTGCGCATCGGGTGGGGTAAGAGTACGCATTTTTCCAATCATGTGCTTTAAGTATATATAAACACAAATAAGAGTTAATAACATTTAATTGATGTTTAATGAGTATATATTAGGGATTGTTTAAAGATTACGTAACTCTTAAAGGGGGTGGGGGTCCTAAAAATGTGCACTTTCACACGAAAAACCATTGTTTTTTTATATATACAAAAAACTACAGAGGTAAAAATATATGTCAGGTTTCGCGTGGCGTATACAAAGGCATTTTCCTTAAAGAAAGTCCACCAATCACGTTACGTAAAATTTGGCTATTTCATCACCCCTCCCCCCTATTTTACACTATTTGTATGAATCCTCTAAAAATTATATGGATCGTCACACATCTCGCAACCCCTCCCAGCTAAACGTTGCGTAATTTATGAATGTTTCTTTTGATTAAATGAAATTATCATTTAGATGAAATTGTGTTTTCGTACTATGTTTAGGTTTACAACAAGTCCTAATACAATTTCATTATTTCGCTTCAGTGCTTTGTTCGCTAAGTTCATTCTAACACCGAATTACTTCAACTTATCCTAAAAACTTGTGATAATTTCAAATTCTGTCCCTTTTTTCTTAGTTGTGGATCTTTACGCTTTGGAAGAAGTCTTATTTCGGCCGGAGATACGGGTTTGACATCAGAACTTGAAGATTCATATGCGTACTCTTGCCCCACCGGTTCCTGCGTACTTTTACCCCACAGTCCCAAAAATTATCCAAGTAATGGTTTTGACTTCTTGGAAAACCAACCGGATTGGTGTTCTGTACCATAAAGTACTCTATACAATAGGTTATCGAAATGGTATAATGTTCACCTGATTGAACGTATATATGGTAATGAAATACTAGTTGCGGAAACCCAATTATTTTTAGCAAAATGGCCAAAAAGTTATCTAACTCCATATCTCCCTTGTTGTTTATTCAAATCGTTTACAATTACACATGATAATAGTTGCCCAGAATACCTGTCAAACTGATGCAGTGCTGCTAGTTTATCTTTTTTTATTACTACAAAAATCGAAAACGTACTCTTACCCCACGCGCACTCTTGCTCCACTCTACTCTACGTAGTTGACCCGAACCCGACATCCACAGATGATACGCCTTCGTATTTAACGACTAACAATAGCAAGGTTCCAAGGTAGACAAAATTTCACGTGCACCTTAAAAGTAACCCTGTCTACTGTAACAACGCTTCCCAAACAGGCCCTTTCGTGTTCGGTTCTATCCACAAGCATGTACTTAGTCTTCGATCCATTCACCAGGCGGTAGTACAGTTCTACCACCTTTTCCAATGTTCATTGTTCATATTATCCGTGAAAAAAAAAAAATGACTTCATCTTTTGACAATTGTAACCCGGCTGTTAAACCCAGCTGGCCGCGTGACACGTCCTAGCGCAATACTGAACAATATGCACGGAAATCCATCACCTTGCCGTAGTTCCCAGTGTGATACAAGCGAACACAATTTTACATAACATAAATCGTTACTTATATTTATCTGTTATGTAGGCTCCTCGGGAAATCTATTCTCGTCCATGGTTTTCTATAGTTCTACGCGGTCTGTATTTTCTATCTAGGTCACGTTGAAATCTATATGTTTATCGATATATGGTATATAAACGACATTTCTGAAGAATTTGCAGTAAAGATCTTGTCCGTTGTATAGCGGCCGTCAAACAAGCCAGCTTGATATCTTCCCACGTACTCATTCACTATGACACAGAAGATGAACTGCGATTTCCCTTTTAGGATGGTGTTCGCTCGAAAGTTCTTACACTTCAGCTTGTAGCATTTTTGACGTAAAATACGTCTAAGGAGAAGGCTCGGATACAGGCAGTGGAGGAAATCGGTTAGCCTACCACTGAAAACGATAAATAGGCAATGTAAAAAAATGTCTTGCCTACCCATTACTCGCAGAGAAACCAGAAAAACGAACCACGAAAACCCCGAGCAAAGTCTGAAAACATAATGAGAGCATATAGAAAACATATTTTGATATTGATATCAAATCGAAATCATAATTTGTTTTCAAATATGAATCATCATGACTGATTACATATTTTTATCTCATTTTGCTGTTGATTTCTAAATTGTATGATCTGACATCAAACTGTGTACTTATTTTGTTATCGGAACTAATATCAAAATTAGTTTTCGATTTGCTCTCATCGACAGCAGGAATAGTTTTCGATTTGATGTCACAGTAAGATTTTTCTGCTGTAGATTTTGATCTTTTAACCGTTAAAACGACCAAAAGGATATCAACCTGAGTTATCAAAATTAGGCGATTTCACAACAACAAAATTAGTTATCGATTTGCTCTCAAGCTTTGCTCGGGAAATGTTCGTGGAACTTCGCGAGACATTCGGGAATAGCATAAACAACATCGGAGAACACACTTGTTTATTGTTATTGTGTTAATTTAGAATTAAATTTATTGATTCTATTCGAAGAAACTACAAAAACTCGTGACCGTGATTTTTACTCGCAAACAAAATACCTACTGCTTTACTTTTTGTCTTTGCTCTGTCCTTACCAAAGCAAGCACCAGAAAAAAATGCAAGTAGCAGGTTCGCGCGTTTGTGGCGTTTTTGGTAGGCTAAATTACACTCGTTTCTTACTCGTGAAGCGAGTATTTCCACCACTAGATACAGGATACAGGGAATTAAACGGAAATTTCCAAATTTGAGATCGTCACGAAATTAGGAGAGATTTCAAACGCTTATAGCGTCTTTATCTTTCAATGGATCTTCGAGATTTTCTTATCCATCGTTTCGGAAACTCTCCAGCAATGTGCCAAATCCATCGATACTGTTGATAATCATCGTTAAACTATTGAAAATTTCATTTCTTTCTAAATCCGGTAGAAAATTATAATAAAAGAAATAATAAATCCCGTTCGTGGATCCCCATAACGGACATCAGATTGATGTAATTTACGGGCCGTTTTACCCGCTGCTTCGGCTGCTTCGGTTTCCCTATGTATAAAAAGACCCTTACTTCGCGTGCACTCGTCATTTTCATTCAGGATTTCACGGGCAGCGGGCCAGGGCGCGGTGGTAGTGCAGCATAACATTTTCTCGCGGCAGCAGCAGAGCATTATTTACGTCCGTGAACCAATCAGCATTGTCGGCGGATCTGGAAATCGACTGCGTCCGTAGCGCTGAATCATCATCTTGTGACGATGAGTGAGTGGTTTCTTTTAGTGAGGCACATAAGTGAAAATAAATCGGTTCTTTTCAAAACCATCATTATATTTGGAAAGAAGGTTAAGTTGAGATTATTTTTCCAATGTGCAACCGCTAGGTACTAAAAAATTCGCCAGTGAAATTTTCTAGCATAGTTCTGAGTTCGGTTATGTGCTGTTAGTGATTCAAAATGCGTATTGTTGAGAAAAGTTACAAGAGACAATTGATTTAAGACAATATTTAGCGAAATCATGGCGTCAGTGTCGGTCCGAGCATCGGCTGTTGGTGGGCTGGGTTGATGCAGAAGTTCGCAGAAGTCTGCAACGATTTGGATGTCGTCGGCACAATGTGAAATATTCCCACCAGACTTTAATTTTGGTTTTGTTTCTGTTAGTAGGGTAAATGATCCAATAGTGGAGGAACTAAGCGCGTTCCAACACTATTCATTTCCCCAGAAAAATAACAAATCTAATTCCGCTTACCTTTGATATGAATCCGAAGGCTCTTCGCTTCTATTTCAATAAAAAAATTCTTCCATTTGAAAAGAAATTGTAATTTTAACCTAAAATCAAAACTCCAATTATTGGTACAGTGTTCCAATAGTTGCGATATTTTTTAATCTTTGTTCCAATAGTTGCGAATCCCATTGTTTTCTTACGGGACTCGCAACTATAGGAACACTACCGCAACTATTGGTGCACAAACGGAAAAATATTAAGGTATTTTGAGGATATTTACCAATTTAAAAGAGCTAACCAAAATGTTTTGGTTCGGTTCGTGTACTGACTGATTAACTAGTTGGTTGACAATGTGGGTTGCTGCGTTTGATTTGTAAATTTTGAGTATACCATACTACCGCAACTATAGGAACACCCACGACTAAGGGAACTTTTACCCTAATTGAAAATGAAATCGGTTCCTAGATAAACTTCATTTAAAGTGCAAAACATAATCGCTTGGCAACGGTACAAAGTTGCTGTCTGTAGTAGAATCCCAAGCACGTGTCGGAAAGAGACGATTCAATAAATTCATTCGCATTATGACGAAGATTTTTGTTGTTGTTTGAAGAAAGTTCGTCTCGGATCAGCTCTCTTGTTACTCGTCTCAACAATACTCATTTGAAATCACATCAGCACATAACCAAACTCAGAACCTACACACTTAATTTTTTTCGCCGAGATCTCAGCATTTTATGTTTATTTTCCCGAGGTGGGCACCGCCGATTTTCAGCAAACATTTTGCCGAGATCTCAGTAAAAGTGACGTTTCAGTTGCTGAGATACAGTAAATATTTTGCCGAAAATCAGTAATAAACCAATTTTTCTGCCGAATTTCAGTTCTGAAATTTACTGAGGTACAGCGGTGCCCGATTTTGCCGAGCTCGAGAAAGAAAAACTTAGTGTGTAGAGAGAAAATTACACTGGCCATGAATTAGCCACAGTCACAGTACAGCGTGGTACAGCCTTTTACTTTCTTCCAAATATAATAGTGGCCCTTGAAAATAAATTAAACTATTCAAAAATTGTTATTGATTGTAACTGTCAATGCTTAATGATTTTATTGTGTCACAATTTGTCTCAAATGCCAAACACGCATAGTAAAAATTTCTCAAATCCCGAACACTTTGATTCAAATTTTGAACACGACCTTAAATGTACTTAAATGCAAAATTTCAACTCTATATCATTGTTGGACAATTATAATCCTCGATCTGTACGCCTGGCGAGAAAATTCGTTTATTTATGCAATAATAACGAAGTGTTTGAAGTAATTATCTAGGTAACGAGTGCTCGGAATATGAGTTTGTTCGGGATTTGACAAAACGGTCCATCACGCTACAATTATTATTGCACCAAAAGGTTTTTCGTAGCTTACGTTGAGCGGTCGTGTCTTGTACACAACCCTTAATTTTTATTAATCGGCCGTAGACTCTGCATTCTTTCAAGGTTATTAAACAGGGTCCCCAAATAAAGGGGTGTGAAGGGGCTCCGAGCAAAATCTGACATCATAATGAGAGCAAATAAGAATACATATTTTGATGTTGGCATCACATTTAAATCATATTCTGTTCACCTGTCATAAGACGAGTTTAATACTATTCCGTTTAATTCCACCACGTTTTGTTATCTTCACAGATAAGTATTTCGTACGTACCTCAGCTGTGAATGGTGGAATTAAATGGAAAAGTACTAAGCTTGTCTTATGACAGGTGGAGACATTCCACTTAAAGAGTTTACTCATATTTTTGTCATCATTTTTATTGTTAAGATTATCAAACAATTATTATTGAACCAATCTCAAGCTTTGCTCGTGGTGATTTAGAATCAGATGTGTTGACTCTACGGCCCCAGTTATTGAAAGTTGTATTCCCGGCTTCCGAAGAGCTATTAGCGTATTAGTATTATTTTATAACTCTATATTAAAACTTTGCGTTCTCCTTTTTCGAAAGATAAGTGCATCAACCACATTTTTTTTCCTGTTTTCACAACCACGGTGGTCTGGCGAGATCTTTATGTACTTAAATGTCTCAAACGATAAACGAGCCACAAAACCAATAACAGCATTGCTAGCATAGGCTGGACACCGAAAACATGTTTACTCAATTAGGCAAACATCGAACCATATTGAACTTTGGGCTACCGAACCGACTATTCTCCACCAGCATGCAGCAGTACCATAAGAAGCTTTATGTACTCTAATACCACAGTTGTTTGCTCTTTTTAAAGTACAAGCCCTACTCGATTGGATAGGTGACTCCCATGAAACCAGGTTGAGGCATGGAATTTCTGCATCATCTGTGTCAATAACCGAGCGGCGATGATTGGTTCTCGGACGGAATCGACCGAAGCGCGCGGCGGAGGTGGTGTGCCGTGGAGATGGCTGAAGTGATGATCAAACAACTCTCTACCACCACTGCTGACTGGGCTGAACAAATGGTCCTACCGGGCGGCGTGGAGAGATGAAGGTGCTGCTGTTATTGTTGCTCTCGTTAGAGCTACGTAGTTTCCGCTATGATGAGGCCCCAGTCACTCAGTACCCAATCCAGCGAACCAGCATGAAGTGTGTTCAATAGATCGTTGAGATGTTTGGGCTCTTGACTTGACTCTTTGTCGGCTCGTTGTGCGAGCGTCTTCGATTGGGCTGACCAACTTTCCGGCTCCCCAAGCAAAGTACCCGCTGGTATGGAGTGGTAATGGATGGGAGTCACTTTGAAGTCGATCAGATGGATCGATGGTTGGTGCGTTATTTTGCGATCACAGTTTTGCATTTCTGGTTAGGAAAAATGACGGCATTGGCTGTTTGTACTGCTATGGTCTTGTGCTTTACGATTGTGCTTGGTCGACAAGTGTCCATGAAAATAAAAGAATCACGAACGGTTTAGTCCAACCTTTACATAACTAGTAAAAATGATAAAATCTAGTTTTATCCAAATCAGGAACTCATTTCGCTCATCTTTTATTCTTGGTTATTGATCGGTTAAATTTATGATTAACACAGCTCTTAGTTATTATAACTGGTTAATAAAAGAAAACAACATGCTAACGTTCTTATTTTCAAGAAGCAAACACATTTTCTGCGGATAAAATGTTAGTTACAACACAACGATATTCAAATCTCCAGCCATGACCTACCCATTCAGTCATTACAGCCCTATTTATGGCGCTGTCGGTAATTGTAGACATCCTGATACACATTGATCGAAGAGTTGTATATTCTGAAATTAAAACCCCCGTTGCAGGCCACCATCTCACAGCTTCTGGATGCACCACACAAAAGTCTCCCTGGTGAACATGTTCGGTGCTTTGCCTATGGCAAACAAATAATATACAAAATAGATCCTCATTTGTGGGGATCGAAGATAACCATCCCATCTTGCCATCATCATCGTTCGCATCGGTGCGATCCGGTGAACTTTGTTCTTCGGATCAGATGAAGAGATGGTGTAGTGGAGAATGGTTTGAAATACATCGAAGAGGCAATATGGTGCATCTTCTAGAATTATTCGTTAAAACATTCAAGTCACCATTATAAACGATCTGTTCAAATAGATTGACCCTTAGTAATGTAGGAGGTATACAATTGAACAAAAAAGATGACGAAAGTGCATGGATTTGTGTAAAAAAAAAGTTTTGCTCAAAATTTGAATTACGATTTTTTTTTAAGCACCTGATCTAATAGGAAAATTGAAATTAGATTTTTGGAATGAGATTTAATCGCTATATTTAGAGCTTCCAGTTAGAGTCGACATTTAGGACAATTTTAGGTCCAGCTAAAGATTATATTTTTATATATTAATGTTAAGCCACAACATTTGAAAAAGAAAATAACGATGAAGCTTTCAGATCGTATTCCGCACCATCCTCCCCTAGAGACGTCGGTCGGTTGGTGATGCGGCAGTATGAAGTGAAAGGAGCATTTTGAAATTGATCTTTTGAAATCACTGCGAACGATGCTGCATCACATCGGCCTACGGCTTGATATCTCGCACCACACTCTTGCCCTCTATTCTTTATGGGTCTATGCTGATCCGAGAAAATTGGAAAACAAGAGCCGAAATTGATCGAGGAAAACAAAAATAAAGTGTATACCATCAAGCGTGATTACGCACTGGAATAAAACGAGCGCGCCAACAAGGCGCAATTGTTGTTTGTGCTCTGGCTCGTTACATTATTTCGGACACGGCGTGCACCCATTGTGGCTCGAATGTACTCATTAGACCGGTCTTGCTTTCAGTAGGTAATAACAAAAGTTGAGTTGTGGAAGAACAGATCCAATTTTCCCAATGACTTATCTGAATTTTTTAAAATAATTAATCAAAAAGCCCAAAAAACGTAGAAGGATGTGACTAACAAAATATTTGATTTTTTTTTCTGATGTTAATATTACATATTGTCTTGTTATCAAATCCTAACACATTTTTTTTCCTTTTACCTGATGATCGCGTGATATTGCGTGGGTATCAAATCCATCATATCGACACTAAAATGTTGTCACAATAGCAAGGAAGTCGTTATTAACACTTTTTTTTTTCCAAGTTCGTTTATTTGGTAGGCTCAGGCGTGTATAACACTTTACGGAGCCATGGTTCTTTGTGATATATACAATCAATATCATTTTATTATACAGTTAATAAGAGAGGGGAAGGAGCCAGCGTACTCGTGGTGACTCGAGGTTAGTTTACAATGTTTAGGGATGGACGGGGCTTAGGATTTGGGATAAGGAAATTTCAGCTTCTCATCCGGGCATTTGGCGTCAGTGACGGTGTGGCGTGTCGTCATGCTCGAGGAATGGTTCGACTGGGAGCATCTTCCGGATGGCAAGAGCTATGGAGCTCTACGGAACAAAAAGGCAGAGACTAAACAAAACAAAACTTTGAAGAAAGAAGAAAAAAACAAAATATTAAATTTTGATGTCAGAAGCACAAAGAAAACTATAAATGGCCTGCATATAGACAACATCACGATCTCCCAAAACACCTCGAACTTCCCTGAAGGGTTGTTTACCTCGGGCCACAAGGGTATCCAATAATTGCTCTCTGGAGGCGTCATTTTCCGAGCAGGACCAAACTACGTGATCGATGTCATCATAACCGGCTCCGCACCTACATAAGTTGCTATCGACAAGGTTTATTCTGTACAAATGTGCGTTTAGTGAATAGTGATTAGACATAAGTCTCGACATCACGCGAATGAAGCCTCGACTTAAGTCCTCACCTCTGAACCACGCTCGCCCAGAAACTTTTGGAACTATAGAAAATAGCCACCGTCCAAGTTCGTTGTGTGTCCAATTTCTTTGCCAACTTTGAAGAGTACTCTGACGGACTAATGGGAAAAACTCGTTGCTCGAGAATTGTCTATCATAAACCTCACCTTCCTGTGCGCCCACCTTTGCCAGCGAGTCTGCCTTCTCATTGCCGTAGATTGAGCAGTGAGATGGGACCCAAACAAAGGTAATCTTGAATGATCTTTCGACCAAAACACGCATCTGCTCTCTTATGTTTGTAAGAAAGTAAGATGCGTGCTTAACAGGTTTCATCGACCGGAGTGCCTCGATAGAACTAAGACTATCCGAGAAGATGAAATAATGGTCTACGGGCTGATTGGAAATTATCCCCAAAGCGAAGTTAATTGCTGCCAGCTCAGCAACATATACCGAACACGGTTCCTGGAAGTTTTTGGAAGGTGGTTGAAGTTACATTGAAAACACCGAAGCCAGTGGATCCGTTGATGCGAGAACCATCAGTGAAATATCTGTTGTTGCAATTGACATGTTCATATTTTTCAGAAAAAGTGAGGGAATAGATATTTGTCGAAGATGATCTGGTATTCCTTGAATAGCATGTTTCATGGACAGATCGTATACAATTGAGGAACTGTCGTTGGTGAAGTGAACTCGAGGGAGATTATAACACGGAAGACAAAGATCTGACGATATGTAGTTGAGATAAACTCTCAGGAATCTTGAACGACAAGTTAGTTCAAGCATATTATCGAAGTTATCTAGAACAAGTGTGTTACTTGTTCCACATTTGATGAGTATTCTAAGTGAGAGCTCCCAGTAACGGTGCTTTAAAGGAGTGACTCCAGCAAGCACCTCCAGGCTCATGTTATGCGTTGAATGCATGCAACCAAGGGCAATACGCAAACAACGATACTGAATTCGTTCCAATTTGATCAGGTGGCAATCAGCTGCTGAGAGGAAGCAGAAGGAGCCATACTCTAAAACAGAGAGAATAGTCGTTCTTTAGAGTTTGATGAGGTCTTCCGGGTGAGCACCCCACCATGTTCCGGAGATAGAACGTAGAAAATGGATCCTTTTCCGGCATTTTTGTATCAAATACTCAATGTGGAGTTTCCAGGTACATTTGGAATCAAACACGACCCCAAGGTATTTAGAAGATAAAGATTGGTTGATGTCATCATTCAACAGCTTGAGTTTCAGTTGAGCAGGATACCGCTTCTTAGTAAACACAACCAATTGAGTTTTTTGCGGTGAAAACTCGATCCCTAAATGTCTGGCCCAAACAGTCAGATTATCTAAGGTACTTTGCAATGGTCCTTGCAAGACAGCTGCACATGGACCTCTTAGAGAGACCACGGCATCATCTGCAAGTTGTCTGAGCGTGCATTGTCCTTCCAAACAATTGTCAATATCTTTAACATAGAAATTATAAAGCAAGGGACTTAAACACGAACCTTGGGGAAGGCCCATGTAGCTATTTCTGGAAGTTGTCAGAGTGCCGAGTGTGAAGTTCATTTGTTTTTCTGACAACAAATTGTACAAGAAATTATTCAAAATAACGGGTAATCCACTACTGTGCAGATTGTCTGACAGTACTTCTATGGAAACTGAATCAAAAGCGCCCTTAATGTCCAAGAATACTGAAGCCAATTGCTCCTTGTGCGCAAAGGCCAGTTGTATATCTGAAGAAAGCAACGCTAGACAATCGTTTGTTCCTTTCCCTTTTCTAAATCCAAACTGAGTATTTGAAAGCAATGCATTTTCTTCGACCCAATGGTCGACTCTTGAAAGGATCGTTTTCTCCAATAATTTTCTCATGCATGATAGCATGGCAATCGGTCGGTATGAATTGTGATTAGACGCTGGTTTTCCAGGCTTTTGAATAGCTATTACTTTCACCTGTCGCCATTCAGGTGGCACAATGTTGTACTCCATGAAACAGTTGTACAGGTCAAGTAATCGTTTTCGCGATATCTGGGAGGTTTTTAAGAAGATTGAATTTGATGTTATCGCATCCCGGAGCAGAGTTATTCGATGAAAGAAGAGACATAGAAAGTTCCAGCATTGAGAATGGTCCACCCAAAGAACCGGGATCAGTGACTGATTCTCGAAATAGCGGTTCTGCTGGTACGGAATCTGGACAGACCTTTTTTGCGAAGTTGAATATCCATCGATTGGAGTATTCTTCACTCTCGTTGGTGGAAATGCGGTTCCGCATGTTGCGGGCCGTTTTCCAAAGTGTTGTCATTGAGGTTTCTCGCGATAGTCCTCGACAAAACGTCGCCAGTAGCTACGTTTTTTGCCTTGAGAAGATTTTTGAGCTTTCTTTAGAGCCTCAAATACTCTTCAAAGCTCGGACCTTCCGTGTTTACGGAAGGCCTTGAAGGCATCAGATTTCTCAGAATACAACTTAGTACATTCATCATCCCATCCAGGAGTGGCTGGTCTTCTTATGACAGATGTACTTGGAACGCGTCGTTTCTGAGCTTCTAGTGCGCTTTTTTGAATCAACTCAGTGAGGAATCGATATTCATCCAAAGGTGGAAGAGTATCAGTTGATTCAATACCAATTTTACCGCCGATGAATTTTGGCCAGTCAATGTTCTTCGTGAGGTCGAAAGGAACATTAACTGGCTCAGATTGTTGATAGCTACTTTTAATTGTGGTAACTATCGGCATATGATCACTACCATGGGGATCTTGAATTACCTTCCACGTGCAATCTAATGATAGTGAATTTGAACATAAAGACAGATCAATACGGCTTTGTTGACCATTTGGTCCTATTCGAGTTACTTCACCAGTGTTCAAAATATTCAAATTGAAATCGTCACACAAATCATAGAAAATAGGCGCTCTATAATCGTCATACGTTTCGCCCCATCCAATACCATGTGCGTTCATATCACCCAATATCAATACTGGAGATGATAGGAGGAGACTGCGCTCCAAAATGTCGACGATTAAGAGAGGCATTTGGAGGAATGTACACTGAAGCTATGCAAAGATCTTTATTCTTCACATTTACTTGGCATGCGACGATTTCTAAGCCGGGAACAGTCGGATTGGGAATTCTGTAGAAGGAGTAGCATTTTTGATCCCCAAAAGAACGCCACCATAATGATCATCCTGATCTTGGCGAATAATGTAAAAATCGTGGAAGTTGATTTCATCTTCAGAAGAAAGCCATGTTTCACAGAGTGCAAATATATCGCAATCGGAATTGCGAATCAAAAACTTGAACACGTCTAATTTATTTTTCAGACTGTGACAGTTCCACTGCAGCACAGTGATTGTATCTTCGGTGTTGGCCGTATTATCCATCGAAAGATACAATTTCTGCAAGAAGGGCCATGAAACAGTCAATTGCTTCAGATAACTTTCAACTGTTGGAATAAAGAGGTCAATGATTGGCCTCAATGAATTCGGAATATTGAACAAGTTCAAAAACGGTCCACAAGGTCCTTAAAGGAGATCAATCCACGCTTGGGCGGAATACTTTTTCTAGAAGTGCGAATTTGTTTTTTCTTTCGTTGATTCTTCTAGCCGGATGTTTCTTCGAAACATCGGATTTTGGCAATGGCGGGAATGCCTTACTGCAACTAGGATCAAAAGAAGCAGTAGGGACAGGTTGCTTCGGGATTTTAAATAAACCCCATTACCTTCAGATTTTGCCAAGCTTTTATGGATGATTTTTGTTCTCTTGCGGCGCGATCCCGGGAAGACGGTTGCTTCCTCTTTTCGGGCACGTGTACCTCCGCAGGATCATCCATATCGGCTGCGTCAGAGTCCAATTCATCAATGGATATGGAATCATAATAATCACTCACACGAACGGTGGCTGAAATAGCAGTCGATGCAGTGGCTGTGGCGGATGTGTCTTGCGACTTAACCATTTCCGCATACGACTGCTTGGAGCGCTGTACCAACGAGCGCTTCACTTTTTGGGTGCGCTTTTGTACACCGGGCATTCCTGCAAACCATGGGGAGGATTCAAACCACAATAAGCACATTTTGTTGCTTGTTGCTGGCAGAACTCCTCCCGATGTCTTCTGGGCATTTGCCACAACGTGGTTTGTTGTCACAAAACTCGGCAGTGTGACCAAGTTGTTTGCAGTTGGTACAATTAAATACCCTTGGCACAAAAGACGCACCGGAAACAACATATTTTCTATAGCTACATACTTTGGAAGCATCGAACCGGCGAATGTCACCCGAAGCGAGCCCGACTTGAATAAACCTTTTGCCATCTACCGTGGCTGCTGAATGCAATTCCTTGCAGTCCAGAATATCCACGGTAGATTGCAGGGCGTTCTTTAGGCGACCTTTCCCTGCAAGCACATCCTTGCAAGTCAAGCTCGCTGCGTTGATTACGCCTTCTATCTCGACCTCCGCGAGGGCACATAAACTAAATATTCAACATTGTACGCCCTGTCGCCAGCAATTTCATTCGCCACCTGGTATGTAGGTGCGGTGATGCGTAGTTTGTTCCTGTTGATTTGGCTGAATTCAAGCTTCGTAAAACGACGCGTCAAATCTCGTTTTATGCCCAGAAAATCTAGGCTCTTCACTTTCTGCCGAAAGTAAACAACCCAAGGCCCAGGCGAAGCCGCATGGTACAATCGTGTGCGCCCTGCATCTTTTGGAGGCCTATTGCCTTCCACAGTCTCTGTCTCCATTCTCACCCCGCAAGGTGGAAGGATGATTTTGCTTATGTTAACTTAAGACTAATAGCTAATCAGAAAAAACTAAAAAAACTAATTTTATTTATTCTATCAGTCCCACTCCGAATCAAGCAGATGGGAGAACAATAAAAACGTTTCTACTTATCTGCCCCTGCTGCTGTAGGTAGCAGCAGTAACAATAGCCTGCTTCACTGGCGTCGCCAGAAGCAGCTACTTCACTCGCCGACAGCGATCGCCTTGGATCCGTAGGTAGGCACCACACAATAGACTCGCACTACCGAACACAATCCGCGATGAGACACAGCACACACGTCTGGCTCGTTCGAACTATCGGCACGGAATGTTATTAACACTTGTCGATGGTTACATCGAATGCTGTGTTTTCTGCACCCAACCGGCGGTTGTTAGATTTTCTAATAATTCTGTATAAGAGTCTACCAAATCCTGCATAAGAGCTGGGCATATGCGAAATTGTTAGATTCTTATACAAATATTGTATAAGAATCTAACAATTTTGTAGTCTTTTCTTACAATTTTTGTATAAGAATCCAACAATTTCGCATATGCCCAGTTCTTATACAGGTTTTGATAGATTTTTATACAGAATTGTTAGAAAATCTAACAAGCGCCGGTTGGGTGTGCCTTTTTCGTAGTTTCTTCTTACTGAATTTTAGTTAAATTCAGGTTTTTATTTTGCAATATATTTTAATGATTGTACGACAATTCCCCGAAAACCAATTCCCCGAATGCAATTTTCCCGAATGCAATTTCCCCGAATAACAATTCCCCGAATGTAACATTTCCCCGAATGTAACAAATCCCCGAATGTATCAATTCCCCGAATGTAACATTTCCACGAATGCTTCTCCCATCTTTTTGAGTGCGGCACAAAGCGATGGTTATCTAGTAAGCCATGCGAGTAAAGGCGTATGATTGCAGTTCGGCCTATGATGCTTCAGAATGGGAAGCTTTTTCGGCTTCTTGTGCATAGTGTATTTATTGAACTTGCTACACAAGACATTCATGCAACTGGCAGGCAAGGAAAACCTTTCTATAACTGTGGAAATGATAATAGAACACTAAGTTGAAAAACAGCCCAAGTTGCAATACTTCTTTGAATGAACGCATTGGGTCGGTATAAGGCAAAGTGAGGAGATAATGCTTCCTTTAAATTAATAAGTTTTCTTGGTATGATGAACGGATCCTCGGTTCAAAGCAATAGGAATGTCTTCTTAAAATGAACGCGTATGTCCGGTATAAGACGACGGTAGGAGATAATGCCTTCTTCAGATGAATGCATCTCCCGGTATTAGATGAAAAGAAGTGATATGCCTTCCTCAAATGAACACATTTGCCCGGTTTAAGGTGAATAGGATAGAATAGTCCCTTCTATAAATGAAGTCTTTTCTTCTAGAATAAAGTGAAAGAATTGCATTGTTTCTTCAAATGATCGCGTCTGCCCGGTGTAATGCAAATGGAGAAGATTATGCCTTCTTTAAATAAACTCGTATATCTGTTATAAGACGTCTCGAAAGAGAATGTCTGTCCGCAATAATGTAAGAAGAGTAGGTAATTCGTTTGCTAAAGGAGCGCACTTACCAGGTATAATAAAGGATTGATATGGAGCAATTATATGTTTAAAAACTGCTGCTATACTTCACCACTTATCTAAGAAAATTTCAATTTTCTGAACAGAACATTCTGAAAAACGGCGTTCTAAAAAAGATGTAATCCATCAAATGTCATACCGCGAAAGTTATATACCGCCTAATGCTGTATTGAGAAAATGAATTCGTTAAAATGTTTTTCGGTGAAATATTATAACCCCGAGCAACAAACCTGTTGTAAATCTTGTGCTACTAGGGACATTCAATTCGTATTGCTATAGGAGGGATCTTATATATTTTTCCTTCATTCTGGCCAAATTTGTCTGCATAAAAAAAAGATCACATTAATCCCTATTCTCATTCTCAATTACATATTTGCTTTTTTTCGAGCTAACGCCTATTTCCGAAGAAAGGACCACATATACAATTTCCTTATTTCATGAAAATGCCTTCTTTTAAAGAATGGACCATATCCCCCATTATCATATTCTGGGCAGATACATGTTATTGAAGAACGAATAATAACATTCGTTATCTGTGGAAACACCCAAACAAGGGACACATTTACAATTACATTATTCCGAGTAATGCATTATTTTTAAAGAAGGAATTACATTCACCATTGCCTTATTCCGGGCAAATGCATTATTTTTGTTTACAAGGATTCACATCCACCATTGCCTTCTATTTCTTTAGAACAGCGGTTCTCAACCTTTTTCTAAAGAGGTACCCCTTCGTAGTTCTGCATTAATTTAGGTACCCCCTCTTAAAAGTAGGCTTCCGAGCCTTTTGATAAAAATAATTCCGAGCCCTTTGGAAGGAGGCTTGCCAGCCTCTTGAAAGGAGCTTCTGAATTTCTTGATAAGAGGCTTCCGCACCTCTTGATAAGAGGCTTCTGAGCCTCATGTAGAAAGGATTTCAAGCATCTTGAATGGCAGCTTCCGTGTCTTTTAAAATGAGGCTTCCAAGCCTCTTGAAAGAAGAATTCCGAGCTGTAGAGTATAATAATAATGAGGAAACTAACTAAAAATCATTGTGTGTATTATACTTAAAACTTGTCAATTTTCCGAGAGCGTGTAGGGCTTTTGACAGTTGGATCTCTGTAATCGTCAGTCTGATGAAAGAAGTGAAGATAAGAGGAATGCATCTTGGTCGCGCTCACCGTATTAATTCCGCTGGAGATTCCGGGATGGCATCTAAAGTGGAATTCAAAGCACGAGCTTCTTGGAAGGATGCTTCCGAGCATCTTGAAATCAGGCTTCCGAACCACTTGCAAGTAGGTTTTCGAGCCTCTTGAAAAGAGCTTTCCGAGTCTCTTGAAAAAGGGATTACGACCCTCTTGAAAGGAGGCTTCCGTACCTCTTAAAAGTAGGCATACGAGCCTTTTGAAAAGAACATTAAGCCTCTTGAAATAAGCCTTCTGAGATTTTTGAAATAAGGCTTCCGAGCCTCTTAAAACCAGGTTTCCGGGCCCCTTGAAAGGAGGCAAACCTCTTAAAAGGAAGCTTTCAAACATCTTGAAAGGATGCTTCTAAGCTTATTGATAAAAAGGTTTCCAAGTCTCTTGAAAGGAGGTTTCCAAGTTCCTTGAAAGGAGGCTTCCAAGCCTCTTGAAAGGAGGCTTCCAAGTATCTTGAAAGGAGGCTTCCAAGTCTCTTGAAAGGAGATTTCCAAGCCTCTTGAAAGAAGGTTTCTAAGCCTCTTGAAAGGAGGCTTCCAAGCCTCTTGAAAGGAGGCTTCCAAGCCTCTTGAAAGGAGGCTTCCAAGCCTCTTGAATGGAGGCTTCTAAACCTCTTGAAAGAAGGATTCCAAACCTCTTGAAAGGAGGATTCCAAGCCTCTTGAAAGGAGGATTCCAAGCCTCTTGAAAGGAGGATTCCAAGCCTCTTGAAAGGAGGATTCCAAGCCTCTTGAAAGGAGGCTTCTGAACGTCTTGAAAGAAGGCTTCTAAACATCTTGAAAGAAGGCTTCTGAAAATCTTGAAAGAAGGCTTCCGACCCTCTTGAAAGGAGGCTTTCGTACCTCTTAAAAGTAGGCTTACGAGCCTTTTGAAAAGAGCCTTAAGCCTCTTGAAATAAGCCTTCTGAGATTTTTGAAAGAAGGCTTCCGAGCCTCTTAAAACCAGGCTTCCGGGCCCCTTGAAAGGACAGAAAGGAGGCTTCCAAACATCTTGAAAGGATGCTTCCAAGCCTCTTGATAAAAGGTTTCCAAGTCTCTTGAAAGGAGGTTTCCAAGCCTCTTGGAAGGAGGTTTCCAAGCCTCTTGAAAGGAGGCTTCCAAGCCTCTTGAAAGGAGGCTTCCAAGCCTCTTGAAAGGAGGCTTCCAAGCCTCTTGAAAGGAGGCTTCCAAGCCTCTTGAAAGGAGGCTTCTAAGCCTCTTGAAAGGAGGATTCCAAGCCTCTTGAAAGGAGGATTCCAAGCCTCTTGAAAGGAGGCTTGTGAACGTCTTGAAAGAAGGCTTCTAAACATCTTGAAAGAAGGCTTCCGACCCTCTTGAAAGGAGGATTCCGAACCACTTGAAAGTAGGCTTACGAGCCTTTTGAAAAGAACCTTAAGCCATTTGAAATAAGCCTTCTGAGATTTTTGAAAGAAGGTTTCCGAGCCTCTTGAAACCAGGCTTCTAGGCCCCTTGAAAGGAAGCTTGCAGACCTCTTGAAAGGAGGCTTTCAAACATCTTGAAAAGAGGCTCCCAAGCCTCTTGAAAGGAGGTTTCCAAGCCACTTGAAAGGAGGATTCCAAGCCTCTTGAAAGGCGGCTTCCAAGCCTCTTGAAAGGAGGATTCCTTGCGTGCAAAGGCGTACGATCGCCAATCCGGAGATGCCAAGTTTTCAGATGGGAAATATACCTTTTATACGAAGGCTTCCGAACCTTTGGATTCTGGATTTTAGTTGAAAAGCTTATACTCAAAATATTTTTCAACATTTCATTTAGATCAGGAAGATTTCATTGGAGATTTGAACAAAAGCCCTTCATACACTGTGCTGGTTGAAGATTTGGCTTTGATTTACTAATCACCATGCATATTATGCACAAGACAAAATTATGATATAATAAATACACAATCATCAAAACTTTATCAATAAGTTTCGCATTGGAATTGTAATACGTCCGCCATTATGCATTTTTGCCCGAGGTACCCCCTAGGGCCAGTGAAGGTACCCCCAGGGGTACATGTACCCCAGGTTGAGAACCGCTGCTTTAGAAGGTATATACAGGACAGGTGTTTGATTTCGAAAATAGAGAAAATATTTACCAAAACGCTATCAATCGGGATTACTGTTTGAGATTCTACTTTTTTTTATACAATACAGCTGTTGTTCTTCTCTTTTAGAATAAAAATTACTTTGGAAAACATTGTACTCTGATATTTTTATAAATTTGTTTGTTGGAGTATAAAGAACATCTGAAACTACCAAAGGATATCCAGCTGATAATCTCCAATAAGGCACTCTTGAACGTATCTTCAAACGCTGCTTTTGTCGACGCATATAGTCGATTGCGAATATGTGTTTGCAAGAGGTACTATATTTTCGGGGAATTGTTCCATTCGGGGAAATGTTACATTCGGGGAATTGTTATAATCGGGGAAATGTTACATTCGGGGAATTGTTATATTCGGGGAAATTGCATTCGAGAAAATTGCATTCGGGGATTTGGTTTTCGGGGAATTGTCGTACAATCATTTTAATCCATTCAGTTCAGTGTTCTTACAAATCAAGTGGTCGCTTAATGACCGTTGGACTTTGAAAACTTTATGTGTTAATTCCATCCAGGTTGACTAAAAATATAAAATGTTTAGATTTGAAAATATGAAAATTCTCAATTCGATCCAAGTCATTTGAGGCAATGCCAAAAATCAGATTGTTTGGCCGAATACTAGTTTTTCTTTCTTTTTTACCCTTCTTAGGCTTGCAAATTTCAAAATTGAAATTTTTTTCCAAAAAAGGCTTGCATGCTTTCTTTCATTTTATTGCTCCTCTCGTACTTCTTCTACCTTATTCGGTTCTTCATTCTTTCTTCGTTATTTGTCGATCTTCTTTCTCTCTTCTTTCTTGTTTTTCTTTTATTGCCTCTTTACTCTCCTTTGTCTTCATCTTATAATTGGCATTACATCTCCCATTAGGACATTGTCGCCTCGTAGCTTGGTGTTCAATTAGCTCTTCCACAGTTATGCAAGCTTCATTATCTTGTTCTTTAATTCAGCTTTAAAAAAAATCTTCAAAAATTAAAAAAATGTCCAACAACATCTTCAATATTTCCGTTGAAAGTCTGTTGATGCAAGTCTGTTTCAAAATAATTATTTTGAAATATTCCTAAATTGGGTCTCCAACTGCTGACTTTTGATTATCCGCCGGGTTCTTTGTCATTTGCGCCATCCTTGATTTGATAGTTGCGGGGGTTAGAAGCAGAGGGGTGTAAGTGACATTTTGGTCGAAATTGAGTTGATTGCAGCAACAAATGCATTGGTTCCATAACCTATTTGGTTCCATAGCTTTACGGCAATATGCTGAAAGAGTTTGTACGATAAATAATAAATGTGAAAATTCCCAGAAAATTGTTATTTTTTTTAAATTTCATACAATTTTTATGAAACAAAAAAAAAAAAACTTTGCACTCATTTTTCTCAAAAGTTTTGTTACTTACACCCCTTCACGTTTGACCCCGTCAATTGGCTTACTCAATGTATAATATAATCTCATTGCTGAATAAGTATCATGAGTTTTGTATTTTTTGATTTCCCAAAAATTTTGCGTAAACAATCTTTATGGTCATATTTCTTAATTGATTCGACTAAGATGGCGACGATATTGGCTTTCAGTCTGTTGGGATCAAAAACGGGGCTTTATGTTTTCATCCGACGTTTCGGACACATGTATTGTGCTTTTTTCAAGGAGTTAATTATGTTCCGTTTTGTTGTCACATTAGCCCTCAGCATAGGTCCTGTTTGTCACCACAATTCGTTTGCCCTGTCTTGTGTGAGGTATTAGGAATTTTGAGGAATTTTGAATTGACCCGGTTCGCAGAAACTTTTGGTGCACCTTTTTATTAGGCGCCACTTTTACTCATCATAAAACATGATTTTAATCATTAGTTTGCCATTTCGACTCTAGCCTTATTTTTGACAAGAGCCCAAAGAAAAACACCTTGTAACCTTTCAAAAAAATCTAAATTGAAAATGGCTTGTTTGATTGTTTTAGTGTCTTTGGCAATGTTTTAAGTAATCAATTGGGCTATATGAAAAAATACACTGCGGAAAAAATGGCTCAATCATTGAAAATAAAAGTTTAAAATCGATTTTCTCAAAAAAGAATTTTTCGATATTTTTTATTTTTTGATATGTTTTAGCAGATATATGTATTGTATAATGGAGAAATGATGGACAAAAATGGGTATTTTTTTTAAAATAAGTCTTTTTTTAAATATCTGTAATATTTTTTCTACGTTTTAATCAACTCGATTTTATGAAAGTTAATACGTAAAATTTCCAATGGAAAAGGCATATGGTATTTTTTTTCTAAGTGTTACCGTTTTCGAGATACGATATTCTTTACTCAAATGCTGGTAATGGAGCAGTAAAAATAATACTTTGAAAATATCAAATAGTTTTTTTTTATTATCTTGATTAGACTTTCAGCCCTAGGATGGTTTGTTTTCCGAAATATAACCTCAGAGTCATCTCGGGAAAGAGTCTTGATATGTGTTATAGCGGAAGGCTTATATTCAAATTGTACAGTGAATCGGGAAGGACAATCGATAGACGAAAATAATTTTGAAAAATGACTAATTTACGCCCCCCACTAAATCTGGCCCTGCCTTGGACCAATAGTACAGGACATGCCGTTTGTATTTTTATACTTTCGGCATTCGTTTCAGTATATGAACTTGTATTTACTATGTTTTGGCCTTGCACGAATTAAGAAATATAGCCAAAAGTCGTAAAACATAAAAAAATATTTCGGCCATTTTTGATAAAACGACTTATTTAAAAAAATCATTTTTTTGTCCATCATTTTTTCATTATGACCCATAGTGGAACATAAAACATATATTATCTGCTACAACATATCCAAAAATAAGAAAATATCGAAAAATTCTTTTTCAGAAAATTGATTTTTAAGTTTTGTTTTCAATGTTTGAGCATTTTTTTCACAGTGTATGTTTTTTATATAGCTCAACATGGCCGAAGATACTAAAACAATCAGACAAGTCGTATTCAAGTTATATATTTTTGAAAGTGTGCAATGGTTTTGCTTGGGCCCTTGTCAAAAGTTAGGCTAGAGTCAATATGGCAAACTAATGATGCAATTTTTTTTTTGATCATAAAGAATGTATGAGCAAAAAATCAGGGAATTAAAAAATGTTAGACTAAACAATAGACTAGGAACAAATACCGTATTTTCCCCTGATGAAGACACCATCCCCGTGTCGAAACGTCGGATAAATATACATCTTGTTTCAATAATACAAGACTGCGTAGCCGTCCTTAAAATCGAAATTTTTCCTTTGTGTATGTGCATTTTTAGGTATTTAAGTTCTTCACTCGTTCAAAGGGGGGCCCTCCTTAGCCGTGCGGTAAGATGCGCGGCTACCAAGCAAGACCATGCTGAGGGTGGCTGGGTTCGATTCCCGGTGCCGGTCTAGGCAATTTTCGGCTTGGAAATTATCTCGACTTCCTTGGGCATAAAAGTATCATAGTGTCAGCCTCATGATATACGAATGCAGAAATGGTAACTTGGCTTAGAAACCTCGCAGTTAATAACTATGGAAGTGCTTACTGAACACTAAGCTGCGAAGCGGCGATGACCCAGGGGGGGATGTAAAAGAAGAATAAGAAGAAGACTCGTTTAGAGTACATATCAAGGCCAGGGGCACTTGGTAGGAAGTTGGGGGAGGATGGCCATCCTTGTCAAATTTTGATTAAATAAGTAAGAAGTAAAGGAGGGTAAGGGGGCTGTGCTATACGCAATTCACCACACTAACCACCGGAAAGTAGACAAAAAAAATATATTTTAATACATAATAGCAGATGTTTTCGAATCTTTCCCAAAAAAGTTTAGCCAAATTTCATTTTTCCATACATATTTGCTTGGGAGACACAGGTCAGTCGCTGCCCGTAGAGTAAGCGGATATCATTGATAGCAAGTTGCCTACCGAGTTGACCCAACAGAGGACGGCACTGGCAGCGGATTGTACAAGTGGGCATGTTGCCAAAGACAACCAGCAGAATGTCATCTCCATATGCAAAAATACACATGTTGGCGAGGAGGGAACGAAACCTTGAAGAATGACATGACGGCTAGAACAGAGCCCTGTAGAACTCCGGTTTCCCCCGGAAATGTAATCGAACTCGATTAGCAATCATAACCTGAAAAGAGCGTTTCGGACAAAAGCAAGGAGGATGCCTGAAAAGTTCCCACACTTTTAACTTGGAGATGGGTACAACGAGGATTTATTGCCACTCATTACTTTACTAAATTAAATAAATAACAATTGAATATCCTGCCTAAATGGAAGTTCAATCGAATTTCCATAAAAAAATCTACCAAATTTTCAGTGAAATTTTACCGAATTAACAGAGGAAATTTAATTCAATTTCATCGGAAAATTCTATCGAATTTGCGCCGACATTTGTACCAAATTTCACCGGAAAGTTCTACAGAATTTTTACGCAAAATTTTACCGATTTCCTCGAGAAAGTTTCACCGAAATATCACGGAAAAGTATTCTTTTGCGAGCAACCGCTCTTTTTAATTATTTGGTCAGTCTAATGTCCATCTCCGACATCGGGAATCCCGACCAGTTTGTTGCTGTTCTTTCTTCGAGCGGTATCGCTCATAACGATGGGAATTGCTTCGGCAACCGCGGAAAGTTAAATTAAGGAGATAATTTGTTGAAATAGCAATCCAATTTGGGCTCTTGAGGAGCTTTCGGGCAT